>NC_092047.1:59622526-59922526 GCF_003086295.3 Arachis hypogaea
TGATGACTTAAATTACTTATTTTGTATATTAAATAAAATAAATAATATCTTGTATCATAAATTTATTAAATATTAAGAAAAAATTATGCAATAAATCATCTAAATAGTCAGTACAGAAAATAAAAAAATATTTATCATATATAATAATTTTTTATACATATAGCGTCATGTATATTTAGAATTATCTATTTTAATTATGTGAGTGATTATAGTTATTTTTACGTTTTCATTATATTAGTAAATAATATTTAAAAACTAAAAGAAAAAAAATACTTAAAAAATTTTCTTAATTTCAATAAAAAATTATCTTGTAAATATATCAAACTTTTGTATATATAATATAATATTTGTTATAACATTGACTCAAAAGAAAGCAAGATCAATCTAAGCGCATTATTAGGGTCCCAAATTCGACTTAAGTTCATTACCTTAAATCCCAATGTAGATGAAGTCCACGTATCCCCTTTCAAATCGGCTTAGATTAGATCTCTGTTGCTAATTAGGTATGGTAATGGATACTCAGAAAGAGCATGGTGGGCTCCTTTTCCATCTTTGCAAGTCTCTGTTTTATTTTCTCTTTAGAAAACGCAAATTTTTTTGAGTATCTACAGATATTTTTTGGACTTTTTGAAAAAAAAAAAGACATATTTTAATAGCGTGCAAGTTAATTTTAATTTTTTTAATAACCATATTTGTCATAACGTAATCGATAAATTATGATAACAAATACTGATTGAATATATTTTTAGTATAATATATGTTTTATTATTTTGTATGGAATAATATTAGTTTTAATTTTTATATTTTTTTATTATTGAGTATTAAAAATAAATAGTATTTATATTAGTATTTTTTTACCTTCCTCAACTCTAACTATGATTAGGCCTAAAAACTCATTCACCTCATTGAAAACAAATGAAATCTAATTAGTTTTTTTTAGGGTTAAGTATGATTTTTCTCCCTAAAATAAGGATTGAAAATTTTTTCCGTCCTAACATTTTTTTACTTACAAAATCGTCCGTAAAGTTTAACTTAGTTTTAAAATTTTTCTTTTTACTAAAATTTTAATTTTTATTACCAAAGTACTCCTAATTAAAAAAATATAAAAAAAAGAGAATGAGTTAAAGTGCTGGGGAAGGTGTAAGACCCCATATTTTAAAAATTAAATAATAAATTATTTATGATTTATTTTATTTATTTGAAAGCATATTTTTAAAAATTTTTGTATTAATTGAGTACTTTTAATTATTGATTTAAAGCTTTAGTGATTTAAAAAGTGAGGATTTTATATGTGCTAATTTAAATAATTAGATTTTGAACTTTACTTTATAATTTTAAAGAAAATTAATTTAATTATCTCTAATTAATGAATTAGAGTCTTTATTTGAAAAATAAATTGTAAGTGATAATTAAATAGTATTTTCATATATATTATTATTTGATTAAATTTGATTTCAAATTGTTATTCTATTACCTTTAAATTTATTAAAATTACTAAATTACCCAAAATCCCCAATTTCATACACGAAACCCAATCCCCAAATTGAAACCCTAACTCCTCCTATCCAACCTACACACACGTACCCCTCTAATCTGTCAACTCCTTGGTGAGCCACACTCACCCTCCCTCATGACTCACTCACCACCGCCATTTTTCTTTCCCTTTACCCCACACCCACACACATGAACAGAGACAGATTAAGAGAAAGAAAGGGAGAAAGGGAAAAGGAAAAACAGAAGCAAAGAGAGATCCGAGAGTGAGAGCTGGCGATGGGAGGCAGAGGAGAGGCGAGGGGCTGTCCCGCGCCGGCGTTGCGCCTCACCGTCCGTGAAGCCACGCGTCTTCGTCTCCCCACCACCGAATCATCGCGCCACCGTCACCGTCGGGCTGCTGTGCCACCATTGACAATGGTTCAGGGAGAAAGGAAGCGCTGCGATGAGGAACAGAACAGGAGCCCGTCGTGTTCGCTGCAATCCCGTCATCCGTGCCTTGCCGCCGCGCTGGAGTCGTCGCCGCCAACGCCAAGCCGCCATCAGTCCCTCGTTGATGAGGAAAGCGCGAACCAGAGAACGGAAGGGAAGCTTTGCCGCCGTTGAGCCACATCGCCGCTGTTGGAGGAGCCATCACCGCCAAACCCTAGCCATCACTACCGCTACTACCAGCAAGAAGAAGGGGCTAGAGCCGCTGCTGCCCTATCCGCGTTCCAATTAGGTTCAACATCAATTGCTCTGGTTTAACCTTTATTCCTTATCCCTGCTCCAATTACACGCCCTACTCTGCAAATATCTTGTTAACATGCTTGTTCTTGTTTAATCCAACTTTGGTCTATGCTCTGTTTTGAATTTCCAGAGCCATTTCTATTTCCAATTCCATTGGATTCCAATTTTCCGTATCTACAAACCTGATCACTGTTGTGGGAGCTAATGTTGTGGCTGTTCCTCCGGTTGTGATGGGGTGCAATGCCGCTGTTATCTTGACTAAAATTGTTGCGTGGCTAGTAATGGTCCAGTCAGCTGTCTCACCGTAATTCCGCTTCCGATTTCTTTTAATAGTGACACTGAGGTAGGGGATTTGTTTTAAAAAATAAATGTTTTAAGTTATGAATGCCAATAAAATTAAATGAGTAACTGCAAATGATTTATGGTTGCTTTGTGTGAATAATTGTTGGAATTGAGTTGAATCATGGTTATAGTTGGTGATTGGTTTAATGATTTAATGTAGTAATTATTGACGATGTTGTGTATTTTGAAGTTATATTTGTTGCTAGTGCTTGTTGATGATGATTTTGTGTATGAAATGTTGCTATGGTTGCTGGAAATTCATTTGATGAATCAGAATTTGAGATATGTTGTTATAGATGAAATGCTGAAGAGTGGATGCTGTGATAATATGGTTACGTTGCACCTATGATATGAAATTGTGATATATTGAATTAAGAGTTCTTGGGCAACTTTGGTTAGTCAAAAGAAAGTTAGAAATGTGGTTTTAGATGAATCCTAGGCTTGGATATAGGATTTGGTATGTGAGGTTGTTGGAAATACTTTCTGCAGAATTTCTGCAGAAATCTGCATAATTGGCAGCAGAACGAATGACATTTTGGGAGCAGTAGAGACCTAATTTTTAGATGAAACTATTTTTCTGTAAAACCTTAGTGTGTCTTGAATATTACATAAAAATTTCAGGGAATTTGGCCAAGGGGTTTGGAAGATATGATTTTTTGAAGTTTAGTGGTTGCTGCAGATTTTTCTGGTTTTCTGGTTCTACAGTACCAACTTCCAGACGCTATAACTTTTAATTTAAACAGAATTTTGAGTTGATTTCAAAAGGATTTTAAAGATCTATCAGTCTATTTTAAGTGAGTACAAGTTTCATGTTCATATCTATTTTGTACACTTAGATAAGTCACATGGAAGGTCGGTTGTTTGCTGGAAACTCTGAACTGGTTTATGAAAACAGGGCTCCACTTCCAATTGATAATTAATTAATCAAATGAAGTGATATGAACCTGAAACTTGTGGATTCTGAAACTTAGGTATGTTGACTGTAATCTCACCAAAATTTAGAAGAAATGGATTAGAATTGAATTTATTATAGATTTATCAAAAACAGGGCTGCTTGCTGTACTTTTTCTGAATTCTCTTTAGTGCAGCAGCAAATTTTATTAAGCTGGCTATCTAATTCAATTCTAATCTAAACGTGGTAAAACTTGGCTTAGAACCAAAGGATATGTACAAATTTGGTAGAATGTATGAACCTAGTTAATCAAAGTTGTGTGAGTTATCCCTAGAAAACGTTTAAAGTTAAATGGTGATGCGGAGGTACGCCTAGTTTCATGGTGATGTGGAGGTACTTTTAGCTACTTGGTGATGTGGAGGTGTGTTTAGTTGTAAGGCTATGCGGAGGCATAATGGAAAGGAAAGAAAGTAAGAAATAAAGGATGAAAAAGATACTTAAAGGGAAAGAAAAAGAATGAGGAACAAGGAATGAAATAAAAGTTGAGAATTATATTGAATGGGCCTTTGTGCCGAGTGCTAATGCGGAAGTGCCCGCCTAACTGATAGTCTAAAATTGCTAATGCGGGAATGTCCGCCTAACTGATAGCATATTGTATGTTTAATTAGACTTTTGTGCCAAACTGCTAATGCGAAAGGGCCCGCTTAATTGATAGCTTGAGATTGCTAATGCGGGAATGTTCGCCTAATTGATAGCACTGTTTCTTACTGTGATACACATTGAACTGTTATTATAATGAGGCCTAATTGACACGGGTAACCGTGATGCCAAGGTGTCTAATTGACACAGTAAACGGACCATATTCGGGGTTCACTCCGAGTAACGTCGGGTTGCGGGTAGACAACCGACGCATGAGCTCATGGCCTGCGCTAGGAATAGGCATGCATCATCTTGTTTATGTTCCTATTGCAGGTTCTCATACTTCTTGCCCTCATTGATAATATCAATTTTTTCCTTTCTGGTATTAATTATCTACATCTGGCTTCCGGTAATTCTATGAGGACTCAACTTTTTACCATTAAGATCAAATGATTTTTTTACTCAAAGAATTCACTTGAGTACTCTCACAAGTATATACTACATATCAAGGAAGAAAAGACCTGAACTGTAACTTGGTGGTGGAGCTGGAAGAAAAGGTACTGTCATTATCATCTTCATCACTTGCATTTTGCAAGTAGACCTCATCGTCGGTGGAATAAGGTTCCTCAAATGACTTGGTTTCCATTTATCTAAAGCTGTAATTGTTACAAGGAAAAAAATAACACGGTTTTGCTGCAAAAAAATTTCAGTTATTGGGTGAGACATTTATACAAACAGATAGAGTGCAATGTTAACGCCACAATTGTGAATGTGATACATACTCTAATTACTACTTCTCTACGAGCTAACACTTCACAGGACAAAATCATAAATATGGAGTTATAACTTAAAAGGTTCCAAAACCAGAAATAAGGTAACAAATACAGCAAGTATAACAGAATTTTTTATAATTATATATATAAATAAAGTAACAAATATAGCAAGTATAATAGAATCCTTTATAATTATATATATAAATAAGGTAACAAACCTCAAAGCTTGAATATCATCCTGCTCTTGTGCAGTAGATTTTCGAATTGCCTCTTCTGTAACATAAAAATCAAACACAAACGTACATGAAGTTTACGTAGATAGTTGTCTGTGAGAATTTGTCTCTGTAAATCTAACAAGCAAGTAACCTCAAACAAGAATAACTACCAGCAAGAACTTAACATCATTTGCTTAGGTAGGTAAAAAAAAGAAACAAAAAATAATACCAACATGCCACAAACAGCAAAGGGAACTTTAAAATAATTTATAATTCATCAGAGGCAGCATAGCATTTAGATATGACAGTAGCAAAAAGATAATTTTTCCATGTAAATCCATATTTCAAACAAAGGATTTTTAAAAAGGACTTTCATTTAGTTTCATGTGGGAGTCAAGAAAAAACAAGTTACTAGAGCATTTGCTAAATGAGAAAAATCATTTCTCGAACAAGTGACCTTCCAAGTCATAACTAAGAAAACCTCAGGTCACAAATTCAAATAGAACAACAAGGCAACACACAATAAACAAGTTTCAAGAGTACAATGACAAAAATAAATATTAAATACCCTTGGCAAAGGCAGAACACTACCATCCACTTGAGTAAAGCCAGTGCTTATAGAAATTCCACAATTTTGAAGCATAGGTTCATAACCATAGTTGCTGGTTTTTAGTGCCTACCAAAACAATATTTAATTGAATTACAAATTACTTGAACAGAGCAGAACAGAACAGATTCAACGTTCATCCAAGCAAATGATAATAAGTGAAAGAGCCATCGGAAGATGCAGAAGTAGCAGCCACGGAGAGAAGAAGTAGCTCGTGCGACGGAGGAAGAAGCTCGTGTTTCATTTGTGAATGGAGCTCGAAACGGTTTGAATGGGGGCTGCCACTGAGAGAGATGAGAGGGAGTAGGTTAGGTTTAATTCAACATTTTCGATAGGAATGTTTTAAATTATAGACGAATTTTTTGTCTGTAATAATTTAATAAAATGCAGTATTTTTGTTTACTTAATCACAGAAGGATTTTTTGTTGGTAATCATTTTTCACGAAAAAATTAATTTTTTCGATAGAATGATTGGCAAATTCTCTTTTTCGTCTATAATTTATACTAATTCTTTTTTTTTTTTTTTTGACAAAAAATTCTAATTCTGTCTGTATTTCCGTGGGATAAAATCTATATATTCATCTGTAATAACTATTTTTTAATAGTGTTAGCGAATTAACGATATAATACTTAGTCACCACAAGAGTATTTTTACACAGAATTATTAATCAATCATGTATGCCTTCTGATAAAAATAATATATTCAATATGGATGTTTGTTAGGTAAAAAATAAAATATTGAAAAAGAAAATTCATTACAATGGGTATATTTATTTTAACAAATATTCTTCTATTCAATAATATAAAAAGTACACTGTCCACACTAAATTACTACAAGTCCAATTTTCATCCGCAGTAGTAGAATGTCTAAATTAAAACATTTTCGGACTACAGTTCGTCAAACAAAAAATCAATGAAATACTCATACATGCCTTCTCATTTTGAAAATATTTATACATAAAAAAAATTCAACATAAAAAAAAAATAACAAAAAAGAGTTGAAATAGCAAAAGCGATAAACATGATACTTCTTATAATTTTGTTTGGCCATATATATATAAAAGACTAAAAGACTATTATTATCTAACAAAATTAATTTGTATTTATTACATTCAATTTGAATAAGTAAAAAATTATCTTATTTAAATTTAGTTCTTAATTTACATAATTTAAATTTGGCTCAATACCAAGATTCGAAAAACCGATCGGACCAGTCGAACCAGGAACCTTTGACTGTACCGATTCAGGTAATAGCAAAAATCGTCGCTTAAAAAAACTGGCAAAACTGAATCTTGGTATTGAGTCAAATTCAAATCATCTGAATTAAAGACTAAACTAAAATAAGATGATTTCTTACTTATTCAAATTGAATACAATAAATACAAATTAATTTTGTTAGATAATCATGGTCTTCTGGTCTACTATATGTAGATGACCACACAAAATTATAAGAATCATCATTTTTATCGCTCTTAGCTTGTTATTTCAACTCTTCTTTTTTTTCTTTATGTATAACAAGTATATGTAAAAATATATAAATTTTTACATTAAAAAAGATTAAACAAAAAATATATATAATAATTATTACTATAAATATTTTATAAAATTATAATTAAAATCAAAGTTTAATTATTTTTAATGTAAAAATTATTAAAAATAATTAATATTTATCTTAATTGATTTGGATTGGTTGAGTGGTCATCTCACTCGTCTACCTAAGTAAGTATTAGAGTTTCGAATACCGCCTTGTGTATGTAACAACTCATTAGCTAGCGGCAGACCCTTAATAAATGGAGCTTCAATCCGTGGAGGATTAGTTCTCGACCTGCCGAGTTGGAAAATACAGTGAAAGAAAATAGTATTTGTCTTGAGAGTAGAAAAATTCTCATTAATGACAACAATACTTATGAAGATTTGCCTTTGTTGAAATTTAACTGTGGTAGTTTTATTTATTGGTATCATATTCATTCAGGAAGTCAAACAATATGATCAACATTGTTACCGATTAAAATTTTATATTTTATGACATGATTTTCAAGTTTCTAAACTTATAAACTTATGTCATTACAAAAACTATTAGATTGATTAATATTTCTTGGTAATATTACCAAAATACCGTCGTTGACTATATTAGTTTGTGTAAAAAGAAACTATAATAACTTTTGTTATTCAATATATAATTTATTCTATTGAAAAATGAATTATTATTCCTAGATTGGTAAATATATTTTTTCAATTTTTATATCATTTTATTTGACAATAATTGCCATTAAAGAAAAAACGAATGACTACACTATCTTATAATATGATGTACAAAATAATTTTTTATTTTAAAATTAATTCTGGTTAGTAAAAAAAATTCAAAATATTTTCTTACACAAATTTAAATTTAAATTTGAATTCAGAATTGATTAACAACTCACCTTTTTTAAAATTTTAATAACAAAAACAAAATTAGTTAGTTACAAAATATTCAGCATTTAATAATTTTAATCATTTAAATTTTAATTGCCAAAAATTGAGTTAGAAATTAATTATAACTTAAAGATCGAATATATATATATATATATATATATATATATATATATATATATATATATATATATTAGTACACAAATAATAATATCTAACATATAATTTAATTTTTTTAACAGAACTAATGTATAATTTGTAGTATGTAAAAATAGTGATCTTATTTTTTATTATTATTTAAAAAAGTATTCATAATTTTTTAATTATGTAATTAACTTAATTAATAACCTTTATTATTGTTTTTCTACCTAAAAATCATCTTTGTATTAATTGTATATTTTTTTAATACTAATAAATATGTAAGTATTTGTACTATTATATTTATTGTTTTAGATAATGGCTTAAGTTACTTATTTCGTATGTTAAATAATATAAATTATATTTTATATATTAAGTTCATCAATTTATCCATATTAAGAGGAGAAAAATTATGCAATAGATCGTATATTATAAAGATTAGTTAATTTACATATAAATTATCTTTAGAAAAATAAAGAAATAATTTATCACATATAATAATCTTTGATATATGTAGTATTATGTATATATTAGGATGAACTATTTTAATTATCTGAGTGATTATTATTATTCACTTTTTCATTAAGATAGTAAATAATATTTAAAATTAAAAAAGAAAAAAAAGATAATTAGAATTTTTTTAGTTTGATTATAAAATCTGTTGGAAGTATACCTAACTTTTATATATGCTATATATAATTATATTTAATAATATAGTATTTATTACAGTAATGACTCAAAATATTAACTCAAGTGAGTAAGATCAACCTAGGTCTATTATTAGGATCCTAAATCCGAATTAAGTTCATTGTCTTAAAACCTAACGCAGATAAAGTTCAAGTGTGAAACTAGTGAAAAACAAAAAACACACACACACATATACACGTGGGAAACGAGCAAAAAACACAAAAAAAAAAAACCACACACACGTGCGAACTGCGAAATGAGCGAAAAACATACATTCATGCGAAACGAGCGAAAAACACGCACACGTGCGAAATATGCGAAAAACACACACGTGCAAAACGAGCAAAAGAAACAAACGTGCTAAATGAGCGAAAAATACGCATACGTGCGAAACGAGCGAAAAATGTGCACGGGCGAAATGAGTGAAAAACAAAAAAAATGCACACACGTGCGATACGAGTGAAAAACACACACGTGCGAAATGAACGAAAAACTCGCACGTGCAAAAAGAGCAAAAATCACAAAAAAACACCCACACGTGCGGAACAAGCGAAAAATAAAAAAAACACACACCCCGTGAGAAACGAGCGAAAACACGCACAGATGCGAAATGAGCGAAAAATATAAAAATGAAAAAAATACCCACATGTGAGCGAAACCAGCGAAAAGCAAAAAAAAAAAGCACACACGTGCGAAACCATAAAAAAGACACACATGTGCAAAACGAGCGAAAAATACGCATACGTGCGAAACGAGCGAAAAACACAAAAATAAAAAACAGACACATACACACACATGCGAAATGAGCGAAATACACACACACACACACGTGCGAAACGAGCGAAAAAGATAACAAAAATAAATAAAAAAACACACGTGAGAAACGAGCGAAAAACACTCACACACGCAAAACAGCGAAAAACAAAAAAAACCACACACCCCCGTGCGAAACTAGCAAAAAATACAAAAATGAAAAAAGACACCCACACGTGTGCGAAAGGAGCAAAAAACACGCACACGTGCGAAATGAGCAAAAAACACACACGTGCGAAACCTGCGATAAACAAAAAAAATAAAAAAAAGCACACACGTGCGAAACGATGAAAAACACGCACACGTGCGAAACGAGCGAAAAACACGCACACACACGAAAACGTGCTGAAAACACGCACACGTGTGAAAACGAGCAGAAAACACGCACACGTGCAAAAACGAGCGAAAAATACGAACACGTGCGAAATGAGTGAAAAACACGCATACGTGCGAAATGAGCGGAAAACAAAAAAAATAAAATATAAAAAAACACACACACGAGAGAACGAGCGAAAAATACACCCTTGTGTGAAAACGAGCCAAAAATAGAAAAAAACACACGTGCGAAACGAGCGAAATGTGTGAAAAACACACATACGTGCAAAATGTGCGAAAAACACACAAAAATAAAAATAAAAAAACACACACAAGCAATGAGCGAAAAATAGAAAAAAATCACACACACTTGCGAAACGAGCGAAAAACATATAGAAAATAAATAAAAAACACACGTGCGAAACGAGCGAAAAACACTGACACATGCAAAACGAGAGAAAAAAACAAAAGAAACACACACACATGCAGAACGAGCGAAAAACACACACGTGCGAAACGAGCAAAAAACACGAACACGTGCAAAAAGAGAAAAAAACACAGAAAAACACACACCCACACGTGCGAAATGAGCGAGAAACACACACACACTTGCGAAACGAGCGAAAAAAAAAAACACACGTGCAAAACGATAAAAACACCCACATGTGTGAAACGAGCGAAAAATACACAAACGTGCGATATGAGCGAAAAAAATGTATAC
This sequence comes from Arachis hypogaea, assembly GCF_003086295.3. Lineage (NCBI taxonomy): Eukaryota > Viridiplantae > Streptophyta > Magnoliopsida > Fabales > Fabaceae > Arachis > Arachis hypogaea. The sequence continues at coordinate 59,633,301 of NC_092047.1, forward strand.
GTGCGAAACGAGCAAAAAATACAAAAAAATAATTAAATAAAGAAAAACACTCACACGTGCGAAACAAGCAAAAAACACACACATGTGCAAACGAGCAAAAAATAGAAAAAAAAGACACACACGTACGAAATGAGCGAAAAACATAAAAAAATAGGTACAAAAATACACGTACGAAACGAGCGAAAAACACACATATGGGAAAAATGAGCGAAGAACACAAAAAAAATAAATAAAAAACTCACAAATGAGAAACAAGCGAAAAATACAAAAACATAAAAAAATAAATAAAAAACACAAACGTGCGAAAACCACTGACACATGCGAAACGAGCGAAAAAAACAAAAGAAACACACACGCGTGCGGAATGAGCGAAAAACACACACGTGCAAAACGAGCGAAAAACATGAACACGTGCAAAAAGAGGAAAAAACACAGAAAAACACACCTACACGTGCGAAATGAGCGAAAAACACGCACACGTGCGAAAAGAGAGAAAATCACAAATAAAAACACACACACGTGCAAAACCAACAAAAAACACACACGTGCAAAACGAGCAAAAAATACACGCATGCTCGAAACGAGTAAAAAACACAAAAGAACCACATACACGCGTGTGAAACGAGTGAAATATGCACACATGCGAAACGAGAAAAAAACACGTACACGTGCGAAACGAGTGAAAAACACACGCACATGCGAAACGAGCGAAAAATACTCACACGTGCGAAACCAACAGAAAACACAAAAAAACCACCCACATGCGCGATACAAGCGAAAAACACACACACGTGTGAATAGAGCGAAAAACACAAAACACACACACACACACACACACACCTATATACACGTGCGAAACGAGTCAAAAACACAAAAAAACCACACACGTGCGGAACGAGCGAAAAAACACACATACGTGTGAAACAGGCGAAAAACAAGTGCATGTGCGAAACGAGCGGAAAACACAAAAAAATCAGACACACATGCGAAATGAGCAAAAAACACACGCGTGCGAAACAAGTGAAAAATACACACATGCGAAACGAGCGAAAAACACACATACGTGCGAAATGAGCAAAAAACACACACGTGTTTTTATTTTATTTTATTATTTTTTTATATTTTTCGCTCGTTTCGCACATATGCGTGTTTTTCACTCATTTGGCACGTGTGTGTGTTTTTCGCTTGTTTCGTATATGTGGGTGTTTTTTTATCGTTTCGCACATGTGTTTTTTTATATTTTTTTTTGTGTTTTTCGCTGATTTTGCACGTGTGCGTGTTTTTCAATCATTTCACACACTTGTGTGGGTTTTTTTTGTGTTTTTCACTCGTTTCGCACGTGTGTGTTTTCTTTTATTCTTTTATTGTATTTTTTCGCTCGTTTCGCACATGCCCGTATTTTTCGCTTGTTTTCACGTGTGTGTTTTTATTTGTGTTTTTTGCTCTTTTCGCACGTGTTCGTATTTTTCACTCGTTTCGCACGTGTGTGCGTGTGTTTTTTATTCTTTTATTGTATTATTTCGCTCGTTTTGCAAATCCCCGTATTTGTCACTCGTTTTGCACGTGTGTATTTTTTTCTCATTTCTCACGTGTGTGTTTTTATTTGTGTTTTTCGCTCTTTTCGCACGTGTGCATGTTTTTCGCTCGTTTCGCACGTGTGCGTGTGTATTTTTTTGTATGTTTCACTCGTTTCAAGGAAAATACCTATTTTTATAAAAGCCATTCTAAGATTCACATTGAGAATAATGGGAACTCTTGATTTCTACTTGCATGACATACATAACTGATATATGGTTTTTGAGCCAGAGAACACACAACGCGTGAGTTTTGGAGCTTGATTGTATGGTTACATTTAACCATAAATTTCATTCCTGTGTGTTTCGCACTTCTTTTCTATGCTTGCAATCTTTACTTTGTTTCAATCTATATGTCCAAATATAGAATGTAGATACATACCCGCATATGATTGAGGCCATTATTTGAATTTTTTGCTCACTTATCCCAAATAAGCATACCTCCTACATCACCCTTGTTAGCCCCCTTGAGCCTTTTAATCCCCTTCTGTTCTATAACCACATCACTAACCTTAAGCAGAAAAACAAATTAAAAATCTCAAGTTAAATCCTTGTTTAGCTTAAGATAGAGATTGTGCATCAACTAAGTGTGGGAAAATTTATGGGAACATGGGATGAAAGGAAAAAGGTATTGAGTTAATAAAATAATCAGAAATTTGGGAGCATGCTCATGTGAAACCAAAATAATTAAAATACCATGTGCATTGAAAATATTGTTTTTATATCTCAAAAAAATTCTTTTTAATTAAATAAATAAATAAGGGGACAAAATTACCCCAATAATGAGTTTAGTAAAGAAATCAATGCACATAAAAGTAAAATCAAATTAAAATTGGTACATGAGTATGTGACACGAAAGTGGAAAAATTGGGAAGACTAGGATAATTTTAAAATTATGAAAGGGTATGTATATATTAGGTGAGATCTTAGACTAATCAAGGATTCAATTATTAGCTCACTTAGCCTCATATATATATATATATATATATCCTTACATTTACCTTTGCCCCATTACAACCTTGAAAAAGACCTCATGATGTTTGTATGTATACATTATATATTTGTTGATTGGTTAGATGAAGAACAAAGTTTTAGAAAGCATGAATAGAAAAGAATAGAGTGATTAACCCCAAACACTGAGTGACTAGAGAGTAAACACAAAATCCAGTGAGGGTTCAATAGCTCATTTCCATATATCCCTATTTAATTGTTAATTGTCTTGCAAGTTTGTGAATTCCTTTAACTCAACTCAATTGTAAAAGTGCTTTAACATGATTTAGGCTTGGCTATGCATATATGGTTCCTTGAAAGTATGAATAAAATTAACCACATGTAAGCTATATATATATATATATATATATATATATATATATATATATATATATATATATATATATATATATATAGGTGAATAGTAATTAGAATTGATGATTCATTTAGGTAGCTTGCATTTAGAATAGATTGTATTGCATAAGATTCCACCATTCTACCTTCACTCTTTCTCTTGGATTTAGCATGAGGACATGCTATTGTTTAAGTGTGGGGAGGTTGATAAACCCCTATTTTATGATTCATCTTGTGCTCAATTGAGTGTTTTTATCAATTCTTCACCCACTTATTCATGTAAATTGCATGGTTTTACTATTCCTTCCTTATTTTATGATATATGTGAAAACATGTTTCCTATGCTTTAAAAATATTAAATTTAATTATCCTTTATTACCATTCGATGCCGTGATTTGTGTGTTAAGTATTTTCAGGTTTCATAGGGCAGGAATGGCTTAGAGGACAAAAAGGAAACATACAAAAATGGAAGAAAAGCACAAAAATGGAGTTTTGAAGGAAAGACAGTGACGCGCACGCGTGGACGATGCGGACGCGTGCCTAGCGCAAAAAGGCATCGACGCGTATGCGTGACTGACGCATACGCGTGACAAGGAAAAACTCCAAATGACGCGAACGCGTGACCCACGCGCACGCGTGACGGACGCCACGTGCAGAAAATTGCAGAAGTCGCCCCCAGCGATTTCTGGACCCTTTTTCGGTCCAAATGCAAGTCCAGAAACACAGAATAGAAGCCAGAGAATGGGGGAATCAACAAGGAGAGATCATACAACATTCATATTTAAAAATTTTAGGTTTTAGATGTAGTTTTTAGAGAGAGAGAGAGAGAGAGAGAGAGAGAGAGAGAGGTTCTCTCCTCTCTCTTAGGATTTATGATTTAGGATTTTTATTATGTTTAGGCTACTTCTCTTCAATCACAGGTTCAATGTTCCTTTAATTTATTTTCTACTTTTATTTATTCTATTACTTTAATTGTTATTTATCTTTTCAATTTGGCTTATGAACCATTCATGTTAGGATTTTCTTAATTAATATAATTTGAGGTATTTTAGATTGATGATTGTTTTATTCTATTTATGATGCTTTCAATTTAATTTAAGATATTTTCCCCTTTTGGCTTTGGTTAAGTAATTGGTAACACTTGAGTCATCAAACTCAGCAGTTGATTGAAAATTAGGAATTGCTGATTGATTTGGATCGCTCTAAAGCTAGTCTTTCCACAGGAGTTGATTAGGACTTGAGGATCAAATTAATTAGTCCACTTGACTTTCCTTTATTTAGTAAGGGTTAACTAAGTGGGAGCAGAATCCAATTCTCATCACACCTAATAAGGATAACTAGGATAGGATTTTCAGTTCTCATACCTTGCCAAGAGATTTTCTAATTATTAATTTATTCTTCTTGCCATTTAAAATTACTTGTTCCTTATTCCAGAAACCCAAAAATTATACCTTTTTCCATAACCAATAATAAATCATACCTCCCTGCAATTCCTTGAGAAGACGACCCGATGTTTAAATACTTCGGTTATAAATTTTATTGGGTTTTGTTACTTATGACAACCAAATTTTTGTACGAAAGGATTCTCTGTTGGTTTAGAAACTATACTTACAACGCGAATATATTTTTTATAAAAATTCTTTACTGACAGCAGAAATCCGTTCGTCAAAATGGCGCCGTTGCCGGGGAATTGCAAGCGTGTGCCTTATTATTGGTTATTGTAAATATTTTATTTTGCTTGTTTATTTGCTTTTATTTTTGTTTTTAATTTTTATTAGCTACTATGAGTTCTCACCCTCGTCGCTTTGAGTTTGGTTCTAATATTGTTGAAAAGAATGGAAGCTATAACAGGAACATGCATCAAGGTCGAAACAATCAAAGATGGAAAGAGCCACGAGGATCTGATCAACCCTTTCGGCAACAACACCTTCCAAGATACCATGGACAACGACCATTCTACAATGCAGGCCAAGACAATAGTCATGGTGGACCTCTTCGTGACAACCAACACCCACCAGTATACTATGGTCAAGAGCCATTCCGAGGTGCATACCAAGATGATAGATATGGTGGATCCCCTTGTAGTTACCAACAAGCCCCATCATATGCCTATGAACCACCTCCTCAACATAGCTATGAACCACCATACTCACAAGCTACCCATTACCATTCACCTCCATATGACCCTAACCCTTACCCACCCCAATTCCATTCCAATTACTCCCAAGAACCACCACTTCCATATGCACCAGGTCCATATCTATCGACCAGAGAATCACAGGAGCGTCTCAAGGAAACAGTGAATAAATTTCATGCAACCCTTCACCAATTGAATCAAGCGATAAATCGATTACCTTTCCGACGTTCGGACACTCAAGGAACCCCCATGGCTTCATGTGGACAATCTAATGAAGAACGTAGCATGAAGGAGATACTAGAAACTCCAGTGGACAGTGCGGAGCATGACTTTGTACTGGAACAAGTGGAGGAAGCCTAAATTATCGAAGAAGAAGAATTGGTTGAAGACTTAGGAGATGCTGAACCTCCATGGGAATCCAGAATTGTGGAAAATTCTGCCAAGCAGTTTTCAATCGATGCTAAGGAGGATAGTGCACAACCCCCAAAGCATGTATCTTATGAAGAACTAGACGGAACAACTCAAGAAGCGAGTTTCCTTGATGATGATAATCACGAGTCAAGTTCTCCTGGTAATGAACTTGCATCCGTAAGTGAATTCTTTGAGATTGAAGAATTTTCCCTAAGTGAATGCAAAGATGATGCGGAGGTAGACTTTTCTCAACCTCCGATTTATGACTTCAGTGATGAGGAAGATATCGAAGACTGTGATCAAGACGTGGTTGCAGATGAAGAAGATTGCAAAGAAGTGGAGGAATTCACAGAAGAATACAAGGGAGTAGAGCTTGCAAAACCACTGGAAACACCTATCCCAAGGCTATTACCACCCAATACAAACTTCAAGTGGGTAAAATCCTTAGCCTTTATCTTTACTTTTCCACTTGAATATGGTTTGCTTGAAACAGATGGCCAGCTTAGAACTCTTTGCGGCTTTAAGAGTAAGAGGGAAATGGTTCGTACTCAGAGTTGGTATGCAAGATTCAATAAGGTTCCACGCTTCAATTTGAAGTGCAAAGATTGGTATCAAGTTCGATTGAATGGGTCTCGGAAGATGTTTGGTCGTCTTAATGAGAATTCAAATTCCATACTACCCGGCTGGAAAAATATAGATCGAGACAAAGGCGGGTATAAAAGCAAGGTTTGGGATCCTGGAATCTATTATAACATTCAACACCTCGGGAGCCTGAAAACCTGTTTGAAACTGCTCAAGGGCTCTACATGCCTAGTTTGGGATCCCGGAGGCTACTGGAATTTGGAGATTTTTGGATGAGTTCAAGCACAAACCACCATAGCAGGAAGCTCATCAAATGTCCAACTTAAGGACTTTAACTAAAAGTGCTAGGTGGGAGACAACCCACCATGGTATGATCGTTCCTTTTCAATTTTAATTTAATTTCGTTCTGTTTGTTTTTAAGTTTTATCTTATTCTATTTTTATTGAACCTGGAATTATTCATAACATCCATATCAGCATTGCATTTTGCATTTTGCATATTCAAAAAAAAAAAGCACCCCACGCATGTGCATGGGCCATGCGTGGGCGTCGAGTCGAAATCGACGTAACAATCCAACGCCCAGAAAGTTGGGCTGGAATCGTGCGGCTATCATGCGTTAGGCACAAATTGGGCCACGCGATCGCGTCAGTGACGCGAACGCGTCACTTTCACTTCACACACACCACGCGAAAGCGTGGGCGACGCGTACGCGTCGCGTGAATATTATTGCCCCCTAAACAGAAACAGAGAGTTGCGCCAAAACGACGCTGGAATTATGCGTTTAGCACAATTTTGAGTGATGCGTACGCGTGCCTCACGCGTACGCGTCACTTTCATTATCCCTCAATCACGCGATCGCGTCAATGACGTGTTCGCGTCATTGCCTTTCCGCCCTAACCACGTGTTCGCGTAACCCACGCGTCCGCGTGGATTTAAATACACTTACCCCCTTCGACACAGAACCCTAACCATTTCGCATCCCTTTTTCCCCCCAACCCCTCAGCACCTCTCTTCTCCCTCCTCTGCAACCACCACCGCCGCCAACCCACCCAGCACCGCCGTGCCGCGCCCTACCACCGCGCCGCCCTCGCCAAAACCCTTCCCTTCCTTTCCTTCTCTCCTCTTCCTTCCCTTCTCCCCTTCTCCTTCCACTGCCCCCGCCCCATCACTACCCTTGTCGCCGTGCCGTCACAACCCACCACGCCCTCTCAACCCCCACCCTCCTTGTCCCTTGCTCTCTTTCCCCCATAACCCCTTTCTTCACCAACTCGCCGTGCCACCCTGCCTCCACTGAATCGCCGCCGTGCCGCCTCCCAGCGCTGCCGTGTCACCACCACCACCATCTCTCTGAGCCCTAATTCTGTTCCTCTGCCCACCAGGTTACGCCAATCACCGAATCCCTTCCAAGTTAGTTAGTTAGTTTTTCAAATTTTATTCAAATTAGGATAGTTAGAGATGCATGATCGTAGTAGATTTTAGGTGGTTAGGTAGCTAGGATGTGGTTAGTGGATTTAGGCCTGATAATTGCGCCGTTTTTGTTACTTATTTTATCTGTTTCGCAATTTTGAATTTGCTGCGATGATAATGCTGTTCATATGCTGTTCTTTACTATTCTTTACTGCAGATTGAGTCTGTTTATTCGGAATTCATATGAATTACTATTTGTTACTTTTTTTCTGCATTACCTTATTATCATATGAACTATTTTTGCTGTTGTTTATTACCCGGAAAAGTCCAAATTTTAGCCGAAATGCTGCCCAATTTTTTTCAGCAAATTGTTTCACTCAACTACCATTCATGAATTAGTTTTGGAAATTTCAAGTTTTTCACAAAAGGGTTTCAACCAAAGCAATTCATGAATGCACGGGCTAGCTTTCTTATTCTTTCTGATTCCCTTATTCATTAAACAACATTATTGATGATTCTACTTTAATTTTGCAATTCTTTTCTATGAATTATCATCAATAATCTGCAATATTTACTTGCATGTCAGTTACTTGTTATTCAAGTTTGTGCAAATTTTGTTAACTAGGAACCACAACACCATGCCACTTACTTTGACTTCATTTTTAACTCTTAACTACTTTAACTTTCTAACTTTTCTATTAGCTTTCAACTAACCACTTTAAAACCACTTGAAGGCTTGAGTACTGCTTTTCCTGATTAACAAAGATTCTGTATATTATAGATTTTGGATTGTGATTTTTATTCTCCAACTTTTAACTTGAATACAGTCCAAAACTTACTTATATTTAACTCACTTCATGCTTTTATTGCTCTTTTATTCCTCTTTTGCCACTCTATGCTTATATTGATAAAACCCTATTTGCTTACCTGTTTTCCTGCTTTAATTCTTAAACTGTATCCTGGTACTTCTAATTTTCAGGATGTCTGACCCCAAAAGTAAAGGAAAAGACAAAGCAACCACAGACAAAAGGAAAAGAGGCGAATCCTCTACCACCATCTTAGATATTCTCCATGATGATTCCTAGCGGGAAAAGAATATCACCCCGCAGGAAAAGGCTGATCAGTTACTGACTGCCACAGACCCTGTCAAGTTTGCCAACAGATACTGTGAGCTGAAGTATTCGATTTTTGCCACTTCCAGGAACCTATACCTGGAAAGGACACTCAAAATCCCAGAAGAACTCAAACAATACACCTCAAAACAAATTAAATAACGAGGCTGGTTCTACTTGGAGAGGAACTTGACTGAAGTCAACTCATCCTGGGTCAGAGAGTTCTACTGTAACTACTTCAAAACGACCCTGGATGCCGTGCAGCTTAGAGGCAAGAAGATACTGGTTACTGAGGAAGCAATAAAAGAGATCCTCCATCTCCTACCTAAATCCGACAAACCAGATGGTTATCAGCAGGCTGAAGAGGATATGAGATTCATGCGATTTGACTGGGACGCAGTGAAGCAGAGAATAGCTATTGATCCTACTATCCCCTGGGTCATGGGCAAGTCAACAGTAACCCCAAAGGGAATAAAGCTTATCTACCTGAATAATGAGGCTAGGCTTTGGTAGCAGATTCTGAGTAATTACGTGATCCCTAGCACTCATGAGACAGAGGTGCCAGCTGCCATGATCACTCTCATTTGGTGTGTTATGAAGGGCAAGGACCTGTACCTCCCCAGATTCATCCGGTATTATATGTCTAGGGTCCATCTCCGAGGCACTCTACCCCTTCCATACCTGATTACTCAGATGGGACGCCGAGCTGAGGTGTCCTGGGAGATTGTTGATGAAAAGCCACCTGCCGCGGAATGCTAGAAAATTATCCCACACAGTAGGAAGTTCCAAGCTTTAGGCTACCGACCACCCTTTCTCACTGACTCTGCTGAGGCAGCCACATCTTCTGCTGCCCCTTCCACTCCTGCTGCACCAGCCATCACCACAGCACCTCCACCTGCTTTAGAGCCCATCTACCACCTGGTGCGCCGACTCTTCGAGCGCTTAGATAGGATGGAGCGCCGCACCAAGCAGCGTTATGAGCACTTGAAGCTAATGATCCGGTCCGGCACCCCTAACATCCCCTCCGAGCCTGACACACCATCAGAGCCATCTGAGGAGGAGGTGGATGATCATGCGGCAGAGGCACGTGAGGAGCATCAGCAGGCAGAGCCCCAGCATGAGGAGCCTCCACAGACACAGCCATCAGACCCACAGGTACCGATCCAGGCAGAGCCTCAGGCACTATCCCTACCAGAGCCCACCGAGATACCAGCAGCACATCCTTCCGGAGATGACACTTCTTCACACCTAACTTGATTGAGCATCGAGGACGATGCTATTATTTAAGTGTGGGGAGGTCGCCATCTCTGGCGAACTTTATTTTTTGGTGAACCACTTTCAGACTCTCTTTTATCCTATTTTGTTTATTTTCTGTATTTTATTTTCATTTTATCTTATCTTATTTGTCTTTCAGTACTTGCACATTTTTCTTTTGCTGTATTTTTACTTTATTTCTGCATTTTGCACTTTGGTTTATATATATATCTTAGATATTTAGTTTAGTTTGCACTTTTAGCTTATTAAGTTGTGATATAGAATATATGGATTAATTAGTTTAGTTTACCCTTTTAGCATACAATAATTCGGTTTAATTGAAAATAAAGAAGGAGTAAACTAGAGACTTTAGTATAACAGAATCACAACAATCCACACACTGTATATATATAGCAATAAATGTTGGTTATTTTGATAACATTTTTTCAAGGAAAATACCTATTTTTATAAAAGCCATTCTAAGATTCACATTGAGAATAATGGGAACTCTTGATTTCTACTTGCATGACATACATAACTGATATATGGTTTTTGAGCCAGAGAACACACAACCCGTGAGTTTTGAGCTTGATTGTATGGTTACATTTAACCATAAATTTCATTCTTGTGTGTTTCGCACTTCTTTTCTATGCTTGCAATCTTTACTTTGTTTCAATCTATATGTCTAAATATAGAATGTAGATACATACCCACATATGATTGAGGCCATTATTTGAATTTTTTGCTCACTTATCCCAAATAAGCCTACCTCCTACATCACCCTTGTTAGCCCCCTTGAGCCTTTTAATCCCCTTCTGTTATATAACCACATCACTAACCTTAAGCAGAAAAACAAATTAAAAATCCCAAGTTGAATCCTTGGTTAGCTTAAGATAGAGATTGTGCATCAACTAAGTGTGGAAAAATTTATGGGAACATGGGATGATAGGAAAAAGGTATTGAGTTAATAAAATAATCAGAAATTTGGGAGCATGCTCATGTGAAACCAAAATAATTAAAATACCATGTGCATTGAAAATATTGTGTTTATATCTCAAAAAAAATCCTTTTTAATTAAATAAATAAATAAGGGGACAAAATTATCCCAATAAGGAGTTTAGTAAAGAAATCAATGCACATGAAGGTAAAATCAAATTAAAATTGGTACATGAGTATGTGACACGAAAGTGGGAAAATTGGAAAGACTAGGATAATTTTAAAATTATGAAAGAGTATGTATATGTTAGGTGAGATCTTAGACTAATCAAGGATTCAATTATTAGCTCACTTAGTCTTATATATATATCCTTACCTTTACCTTGGCCCCATTACAACCTTGAAAAAGACCTCATGATGTTTGTATGTATACATTATATATTTTTTGATTGGTTAGATGAAGAACAAAATTTTAGAAAGCGTGAATAGAAAAGAATAGAGTGATTAACCCCAAACACTGAGTGACTAGAGAGTAAACACAAAATTCAGTGAGGGTTCAATAGCTCATTTCCATATATCCCTGTTTAATTGTTAATTGTCTTGCAAGTTTGTGAATTCCTTTAACTCAACTCAATTGTGAAAGTGCTTAAACATGATTTAGGCTTGGCTATGCATATGTGGTTCCTTGAAAATATGAATCAAATTAACCACTTGTAAGCTCTATATATATAGGTGAATAGTAATTAGAATTGCATGATTCATTTAGGTAGCTTGCATTTAGAATAGATTGCATTGCATAAGATTCCACCATTCTACCTTCACTCTTTCTCTTGGATTTAGCATGAGAACATGCTATTGTTTAAGTGTGGGGAGGTTGATAAACCCCTATTTTATGATTCATCTTGTGCTTAATTGAGTGTTTTTATCAATTCTTCACCCATTTATTCATGTAAATTGCATGGTTTTACTACTCCTTCCTTATTTTATGATATATGTGAAAACATGTTTCGTATGCTTTAAAAATATTAAATTTAATTATCCTTTATTACCATTCATTGCCGTGATTTGTGTGTTAAGTATTTTCAAGTTTCATAGGGCAGGAATGGCTTAGAGGACAGAAAGAAAACATACAAAAATAGAAGGAAAGCACAAAAATGGAGTTTTGAAGGAAAGGCAGCGACGCACACGCATGGACGACGCGGACGCGTGCCTAGCGCAAAAAGGCATCGACGCGTACGTGTGACTGACGCGTACGCGTGACAAGGAAAAACTCCAAATGACGCGTATGCGTGACCTACGCGCACGTGTGACGGACGCCACGTGCAGAAAATTACAAAAGTCGCCCCCAGCGATTTCTGGACCCTTTTACGGCCCAAATCCAAGTCCAGAAGCACAGAATAGAAGCCAGAGAATGGGGGAATCAACAAGGAGAGATCATACAACATTCATATTCAAAAATTTTAGATTCTAGATGTAGTTTTTAGAGAGAGAGAGGTTCTCTCCTCTCTCTTAGGATTTATGATTTAGGATTTCTATTATGTTTAGGCTACTTCTCTTCAATCACAGGTTCAATGTTCCTTTAATTTATTTTCTACTTTTATTTATTCTATTACTTTAATTGTTATTTATCTTTTCAATTTGGCTTATGAACCATTCATGTTAGGATTTTCTTAATTAATATAATTTGAGGTATTTCAGATTGATGATTGTTTTATTCTATTTATGATGCTTTCAATTTAATTTAAGATATTTTCCCCTTTTGGCTTTGGTTAAGTAATTGGTAACACTTGAGTCATCAAACTCCGCAGTTGAATTAAAATTGGGAATTGCTAATTGATTTGGATCACTCTAAAGCTAGTCTTTCCACAGGAGTTGACTGGGATTTGAAGATCAAATTAATTAGTCCACTTGAATTTCCTTTATTTAGTAAGGGTTAACTAAGTGGGAGAAGAATCCAATTCTCATCACACCTGATAAGGATAACTAGGATAGGATTTCTAGTTCTCATACATTGCCAAGAGAATTTCTAACTATTAATTTATTCTTCTTGCCATTTAAAATTACTAGTTCCTTATTCCAGAAACCCAAAAATTATACCTTTTTCCATAACCAATAGTAAATCATACCTTTTATAAAAATTCTTTACTGACAGCAGAAATCCGTTCGTCACACGTATGAGTGTTTTTCACTCATTTCGCACGTGTGAGTTTTTTATTTTTTTATGTTTTTCGCTCATTTCGCTTGTGTGTGTGTTTTTTTTTGTATTTTTTGCTCGTTTTACACCTTTGTGTGTTTTTCACTACTTTCGCACGTGTATGTATTTTTTGCTTGTTTCGCTCGTTTCGCACGCGCGTGTGTTTTTTGCTCGTTTCGCACATCTGGGTGTTTTTTATCGTTTTACATGTGTTTTTTTGTGTTTTCCGCTGGTTTCGCACGTATGCGCGTTTTTCGCTCGTTACACACTTGTGTGTGTGTTTTTGTGTTTTTCGCTCATTCGGACATGGCTGTTTTTCGTTCGTTTCACACAGGTGTATGTGTGTTTTTCTTTGTGCTTTTTCGCACTTTTTACACATGTTCGTGTTTTTTGCTCATTTCTCACGTGTGTTTGATTTTTTTATTTATTTTTGTGTTTTTGGCTCGTTTCGCACGTGTGCGTGTTTTTCCTTCGTTTGGCACGTGTGTGTTTTTCGCTCGTTTCGAACGTGTGTGTGTTTTTTTGTGTTTTTCGCTTGTTTCGTACGTGTGCGTGTTTTTCGCTCGTTTTGCACGTGTGTGTTTTTTGTATTTTTCGCTCGTTTCGCACTTGTGTGTTTTTCGCTAGTTTTGCACGTGTGTATTTTTTAGTGTTTCGCACGTGTGTGTGTTTTTTTTTGTATTTTTCACTTGATTCACACGTGTGTGTGTTTTTCGCTCATTTTGCATGTGTGTGTATTTTTTTTATTTTTTGTGTTTTTTCGCTCGTTTCGCATATGTGGGTGTTTTTTTATCGTTTCGCACATGTGTTTTTTTTTTTTGTGTTTTTCGCTGGTTTTGCACGTGTGCGTGTTTTTCAATCGTTTCACACGTGCTTGTGTGGTTTTTTTTTCTGTTTTTCACTCGTTTCGTACATGTGTGTTTTCTTTTATTCTTTTATTGTATTTTTTCGCTCGTTTCGCACATGCCCGTATTTTTTGCTTGTTTTGCACGTGTGTGTGTTTTTATTTGTGTTTTTTGCTCTTTTCGCACGTGTGCATATTTTTCGCTCGTTTCTCATGTGTGTGCGTGTGTTTTTTTATTCTTTTATTGTATTTTTTCGCTTGTTTTGCACATCCCCGTATTTGTCGCTCATTTTGCACATGTGTGTGTTTTTTCTCATTTCGCACGTGTGTGTTTTTATTTGTGTTTTTCGCTCTTTTTGCACATGTGCGTGTTTTTCGCTCGTTTCGCACCCGTGTGTGTTTTTGTGTGTTTTTCGCTCGTTTCGCACGTGTGCGTGTGTATTTTTTTTATGTTTCACTCGTTTCGGACATGTGTGTTTTTCACTCGTTTCGCATGTGTATGTGTTTTTCTTTGTGCTTTTTCACTCTTTTCACATGTGTTCGTGTTTTTCGCTCGTTCTGCACATGTGTGTGTGTGTTTTTCGCTCTTTTCAGACGTATGTGTATGTGTTTTTCTTGTGTTTTCTTGCTCGTTTTGCGCGTATGAGTGTTTTTCGCTCGTTTCGCACGTGTGTTTTTTATTTTTTTTGTTTTTCACTCGTTTTGCTTGTGTGTTATTTTTTGTATTTTTCGCTCGTTTTGCACGTGTGTGTTTTTCGCTACTTTCGTACGTGTATGTATTTTTTGCTTGTTTCGCTCGTTTCGCACGCGTGTGTGTTTCTTGCTCGTTTCGCACATCTGGGTGTTTTTATCGTTCGCATGTGTGTTTTTTTGTGTTTTTCGCTGGTTTCGCACGTATGCGCGTTTTTCGCTCGTTTCACACGCGCGCGCGTGTGTGTTTTTGTGTTTTTTGCTGTTCGGACACGGCTGTTTTTCGTTCATTTCGCACAGGTGTATGTGTGTTTTTCTTTGTTCTTTTTCACTCTTTTTACACGTGTTCGTGTTTTTCGCTCGTTTCTCACGTGTGTGTTTGATTTTTTTATTTATTTTTATGTTTTTCGCTCGTTTCGCACGTGTGTTTGTTTTTCATTCGTTTCGCACGTGTGTGTGTTTTTGCTCATTTCGCACGTGTGTGTTTTTTTTGTGTTTTTCGCTCGTTTTGTACATGTGCGTGTTTTTCGCTTGTTTCGCATGTGTGTGTGTGTTTTTTTTGTATTTTTCGCTACTTTTGCACGTGTGTATTTTTTTCGTGATTCGCACGTGTGTGTGTTTTTTTTTGTATTTTTCACTCGATTTACACATGTGTGTGTTTTTCGCTCATTTTGCACGTGTGTTTTTTTTATTTTTTTTGTGTTTTTCGCTCGTTTTGCACGTATGCGTGTTTTTTGCTCATTTTGCACATGTGTGTTTTTCACTCATTTCGCACCTGTGTGTGTTTTTTATCATTTCGCACGTGTGTTTTTTCTTGTGTTTTTCACTGGTTTTGCACGTGTGCGTGTTTTTCTCTCGTTTCGCACGTGTGTGTCTTTCGCTCGTTTCGCACGCATGGGTGTGTTTTATCATTTTTGTGTTTTTCGCTCGTTTCGCACGTGTGTGTGTGTTTTTGCTCATTTTGCATGGGGTGTGTGGTTTTTTTGTGTGTTTCGCTCTTTTTGCACGTGTTGGTTTTTTTGCTTGTTTCGCACGAGTGTGTGTGTTTTTTCATTCTTTTATTGTGTATTTTTCGCTCGTTTCGGACGTGTGTGTGTTTTTTTTGTTTTTTGCTCGTTTCGTACATGTGCATGTTTTTCGCTCGTTTTGCACGTGTGTTTTTTTTGTATTTTTCGCTCGTTTCGCACTTGTGTATATTTTTCGCTAGTTTTGCACGTGTGTGTTTTTCAATCGTTTCGCACGTGTGTGTGTTTTTTTTTGTATTTTTCACTCGATTCACACGTGTGTGTGTTTTTCGCTCATTTTGCACGTGTGTGTTTTTTTATTTTTTTGTGTTTCTCGCTCGTTTCGCACGTATGCGTGTTTTTTGCTCATTTTGTACGTGTGTGTTTTTCGATCGTTTCACACATATGTGTGTTTTTTACGTTTCGCATGTGTGTTCTTTTTCTTTTGTTTTTCATTGGTTTTACACGTGTGCGTGTTTTTCTCTCGTTTCGCACGTTTGTGTTTATCTCTCGTTTTGCACGCGTGGGTGTGTTTTATCATTTTTGTGTTTTTCGCTCGTTTCGCACGTATGTGTGTTTTTTTATTCTTTTATTGTGTTTTTTCGCTTGTTCGCACATGGGCGTATTTTTCGCTCGTTTTGCACGTGTCTGTGTTTTTCGCTCGTTTGCACATATATGTGCTTTTTTTGTGTTTTTCGCTCGTTTTTCACGTGTGATTTTGTTTTTTTTTCGCACGTGTGTGTGTCTTTTTGTGTTTTACGCTCGTTTCGCACGTATGTGTACTTTTTCACTCGTTTTGCACGTGTGTGTGGTTTTTTTGTGTTTTTCACCCGTTTCGCACGTGTATATGTGTGTGTGTGTGTTTTTTTTGTGTTTTTCACTATTTTCACGCGCGTGTTTTTCCTCGTTTCGCACGTGTGTATTTTTTTTGTGTTTTTTTACTCGTTTCGCCTGTGTGAGTGTTTGTCTCTCGTTTCGCACGTGTGTGTTTTTTATTTATTTTTTATGTTTTTCGCTCGTTCCTCACGTATGTGTGGTTTTTTTATATTTTTCGCTTTTTCGTACGTGTGTTTTTTATTTTATTATTATTTTTTGTATTTTTCACTCGTTTCGCACATATGTGTGTTTTTCGCTCATCTTGCACGTGTGTGTTTTTCGCTCATTTCATACGTGTGTTTTTTTATTTATTCTATTTTTTTGTGTTTACGCTGGTTTCGCACGTCTGCGTGTTTTTCGCTCGTTTCGCACCTGTGCGTGTTTTTCACTCGTTTTGCAGGTGTGCGTATTTACACTCAATTCGCATGCATGTATGTGGTTTTTTGTTGTATTTTTCCCTCGTTTTGCACGTGTGGATGTTTTCGCTGGTTTCGCACGTGTGTATTTTTTTATTCTTTTATTGTGTTTTTCACTCGTTTCGCACATGCGCATATTTTTTGCATGTTTGCACGTCTGTGTTTTTATTTGTGTTTTTTGCTCTTTTCGCACGTATGCGTGTTTTTCGTTCCCTTCGCACGTGTGTGTGATTTTTGCTCGTTTCGCACGTGTGCAGGTTTTTCGCTCATTTCTCAAGTGTGTGTTTGTTTTTTTATTTATTTTTTTGTGTTTTCAATCGTTTCGCACGTGTGTATTTTTTTTTTGCATTTTTCGCTCGTTTCGCACGTGTGCGTATTTTTCGCTCGTTTCGCATGTGTTTTCGCTCGTTTCGCACGTGTGCGTGTTTTTTTCGTATTTTTCGCTAGTTTTGCACGTGTCTTTTTTATTGTTTCGCATGTGTCTGTGTTTATTTTTTTTTTGTATTTTCCGCTCGTTTCACACATGTGTGTGTTTTTCGCACGTTTTGCACGTGTTCGAAACAAGCGAAAATACACACACATGCGAAACGAGCGAAAAACATGCACACGTACGAAACGAGTGAAAAACAGAAAAAATAAAAAAAATATACGTGCAAAATGATAAAAAAAAACACCCACATGTGCGAAACGAGCTAAGAACACACACGTGCAAAATAAGCAAAAAACCTACATATGTGCGAAACAAGCAAAAAACACAAAAAATAATAATAAAAGCAAAAAAACACACACAAGCGAAAAATACACACGTGCAAAACGAGAAAAAAACATAAAAAAAATAAAAAACACACGTGCAAAACGAGTAGAAAACAAAAAAATACACACACATGCGAAATGAACGAAAAATACACACACGTCCAAAATGAGCGAAAAATACGAACACGTGCGAAAAGAGCGAAAAACACAAAGAAAAACACACACGTGCGAAGCGAGCGAAAAACTCGCACACGTGCGAAACGAGTGAAAAAGACAAAAAAAAAAATAAAAGAACACACACACATGCGAAACGAGCGACAAACACACAAACGTGTGAAACGAGCGAAAAACACGCACACGTGTGAAACGAGCGAAAAGCACAAAAAAACACACACACACAAACCCACACGTGCGAAACAAGGGAAAAACACAAAAATAAAATATAGAAAATCACACACACGTGCGAAACGAGCGAAAAACACAATGTGCGAAACAAGCGAAAAACAAAAAATAAATAAAAAACCAAACACACACGTGAGAAACGAGCGAAAAACACCCACACGTGCAGAACGAGCGCAACACACGAACACGTGTGAAAAGAGCGAAAAAGCACAAAGAAAAACGCACACGTGCGAAACGAGTGAAAAACAAACATGTCTGAAATGAGCGAAACACAAAAAAAATATACATGCACGTGCGAAACGAGCGGAAAACACAAAAAAACACACACACAAGTGCAAAACGAGCGAAAAACACGCACACATGCGAAAAGAGGGAAAAACACAAATAAAAACACATACATGCGAAACGAGAAAAAAACCACACATGTGCAAAATGAGCGAAAAATACGAGAATGTGCAAAACGAGCGAAAAAATAGAATAAAAGAATAAAAAAACACATGCACACACGTGCGAAACGAGCGAAAAACACGCACACGTGCGAAAAGAGTGAAGAACACATGTGTGCAAAACAAGCGAAAAATATGGGCATGTGCGAAACGAGCGAAAAAATACAATAAAAGAATAAAAGAAAACACACACGTGCAAAACGAGTGAAAAACACAAAAAAACCCACACACGCGCGTGTGAAACGATTGAAAAACACGCATACATGCGAAACAAGCGAAAAACAAAAAAAATTAAAAAATAAAAAAACACGTGCGAAACGATAAAAAACACCCGCATATGCGAAACGAGCAAAAAACACACACACACGTGCCAAATGAGTGAAAAACACGCATATGTGCGAAACAAGCGAAAAATATAAAAAAAAATAAAATTAAAAAAACACACATGTGCGAAACAAGCGAAAAACACACACACGTGCAAATGAAGCCAAAAATACAAAAAAAAAAAAAAAACACAGACACATGCGAATCGAGTGAAAAACATAAAAAAATAAATAAATAAACACACACGTGCGAAACAAGCGAAAAACACACACACGTGCAAAACGAGCCAAAAATACAAAAAAAAAAACACAGACACGTGCGAATCAAGTGAAAAACATAAAAAAATAAATAAAAAAACACACGTGCGAAACGAGTAAAGAACACTCACACGTGCAAAACGAGTAAAAAACACAAAAAAATACATACACGTGCGAAACGAGCGAAAAACACACACAAAAACCACACACACGTGCGAAACGAGAGATAAACACACATACGTGCGAAACGAGCGAAAAACACAAATAAAAACACTGACACACTTGCAAAACGAGCAAAAAATATCCACACATGCAAAACGATCGAAAAACACAAAAAATAAAAAAAAAACACACGTTAGAAACCTGTGAAAAATACAGATACGTGCGAAACAAGCGAAAAACACGCGTACGTGCAAAACCAGCGAAAAACACCAAAAAAATAATAAATAAAAAAAAACACACATAAGTGCGAAACGATAAGAAAATACGCACATGTGTGAAACAAACGAATAATACACACGTGCGAAATGAGTGAAAAACAGGCATACGTGCGAAACGAGCAAAAAACAAAAAAACAAAAAAATACACACGCGCAAAATGAGCAAAAAGCACCCACACGAATGAAACGAGCAAAAAATACAAAAAAAAAACACACACACACACGTGCGAAACGAGCAAAAAAATAAAAACTAAATAAAAAAACGCACACGTGAAAAACACTCACACATGCGTAACAAGTGAAAAATACAAAAAAAAACACGCACATGTGCTAAACGAGTGAAAAACACAGAAAAACACACGTGCGAAACGAGTGAAAAACACACACGTGCGAAAAACACACAAAAATACACAAACGTGCAAAACGAGCAAAAAACAAAGAAAACACACATACACATGCGAAACGAGCGAAAAATGCAAAAAAAAAACACACGTGTGAAACGAGCGAAAAACACACACGTTCGAAACGAGCGAAAACCACAAAAAAACACACACGTGAGAAACGAGCGAAAAAACGCACACATGGGAAATGAGCGAGAACCACAAAAAAACACACACGTGCGAAAATAGAAAAAACACACACACGTGCAAAACGAGCGAAAAATACGCGCACGTGCGAAACGAGCGAAAAACACAACAAAAGAATAAAAAAAACACGTCCGAAACGAGCGAAAAATACCCACATGTGCAAAACAGAGAAAAACAAAAAAAAAACCACACATGCCCGTGCGAAACGAGGGAAAACACATACACGTGCGAAACAAGTGAAAAACCCGCACACATGCGAAACGAGCGAAATAAACAAAAATGAAAACTCCCACACACGCGTGCGAAACGAGAAAAAAACACGCACACGTGCAAAACGAGCGAAAAACACAAAAAAAATAAAAAAAACACACGTACAAAACGATAAAAAAACACCCACATGTGCGAAATGGGCGAAAAACACGCATATGTGCGAAACGAGCGAAAAACACAGAAAAAATAGAGAAGAAAAACATACATGTGCGAAACGAGCGAAAATTATTAAAAAAAATTAATAAAAAACACACACGTGCTAAACAAGCCTAAAACATACACGTACAAAACGAGCGAAAAACACAAAAAAATACACACAGACGTGCGAAACGAGCGAAAAGCACACACGTTGAAACAAGCGAAAAACACACACGTGTGAAACTAACGAAAAACACAAAAATCACACACGCACACACATGTGAAACGAGCGAAAAACACAAAAAAAACACACACGTACGAAACGAGCGAAGAACACAAAAAAATTAAAAAAACACACGCGTAAAACGAGCGAAAAACACTCACCTAAGGGAGAGAAAAAGAAAAAGAGAACATGTGATATCTAAAGCATATCTACTAATAGATTAAGTATGTTTTAATGGATGGACATATTTTTGGTGTCACTTATGCTGTGCGTATATCTTTTCTTTCAAGAGGTTAATTTGTTAGCCACTATGTGTGTGTTTGGATTACAGTTTGCAAACGGGAGTTTGCATAAAATTGATTTTGCAAAATTGATTTTGATGAAAAGTAAGTTTGTGTTAACGTGATTTATGTTTGGCAATCTTTATATCAAAATTGATTATAGTAAAATAAATGTTGTTTGGATTATACTACTCAAAATCACTTTTAGATGAAAAATTACCAAAAAAGACATCAATTTAAATAATTTTTTTTATATACATGCAAAATCAAAACGCTAACAAAAATAATATAAAAAATATTTATCATATAAATAAAATAAATACAATAAAAAATAAAAATATGGAAAAGAGTACTATAAATTTTATAATATTAAACAAAAAGAAAATATTCTATAATTTTTTTAGTACGGTCAGTATTCTTTAATTTAGTATTATTTTGGACTATAATCCATTTCCTTTATTGTATCAACTATTTTTCATTATCTATGACTCTATTGTTACTTATAATTAGTTTTTATTTATTTTGTCTTTTTTTTATAAGATCATAATTTATATTATAAAATTTTGATAATAAATGTAGTATATAATAATTACAATTACAAATTTTATAAAATCAGAATAAAAAATAAAAAAATTAATACAAAACAAAAATAGAGTACATCAAAGAATAAAAAAAATTGATACAGATAAGAAATAATAAAAATGTCATAAAACCAACAACATATATCATATGAACAAAAAAAATACAATAAAAGGTAAATAAAATTTATATGAATAAAATTAAATAAAAAAATAAAAAAATTTCATACACAACATAAATACAATGCAGTAAAGGAGGATAGAAAAAAAAAAGAATTCATATGAACAAATAATAATAAAAATATCTAAAAATTAGAGTATAATAAAAAAATCAACAACATTTGTCGATGAATAAAAAAAATACAATAAAATAAATAAAAATCACATGAACAAAGTCAAACAAAAATAAAAAAATTTCATAAAAAATATACATATAAAAAATAATATAGTAAATGATAAAAAAAAAATTCATATAAAAACATAACATGAGTAATTAGAATACTACACAAATAATATAAAAATATTTATCCTATAAATATAAAATGCAATACAAAATATAAAAATTAAAATATGAAAGTGAGTACTAAAAATAATAAAAAAATTAAAATATTCACTTTGCTAGTGATTGAAACAAATTTGAACCATTTTGATGAAAAAAATTGGAACTAAGAACAAGTAGGAAGAACTATAGAGAACTGTGATGGTAATAGTTACTAGTATCCTTTGTATAGAAGAAAATGAAGGATATGATTGGTAAAAAAGAAATAAAATTTCCACCTAATTTTCTAAGATAATCAGCCACCATAACGTGAAACGCAGAAGCTACAAATTTTAGCTTCTCCTGAACGTACGTTTAAAGGCAGAATCACTTCTGCGTTCAGAAGAATAAAAGTTGCCAAACATAAAAGTGAAACTTTCAAGAGACTCAAACGTGCTTCTTTCCTCCTCAACGCGTTTGCCAAACACACCCTATATCAGAGTAGGGTACGCAATCCTTTTCAACTTAGCAATCCATAGAAACACCTCCAAGACAATGCCATGTAATCCCTTATCACTCCTCAAAAATAATTTCAGTTGGAAATTGATTTAAAGGTTCCCTACTTCCCTTAGCATCCATATATACCAACTTTCTTGAGGTCTAAAGCAACACAAGTCATTTGCATCCTCAAGTATCCTAACTTTATTTCTCATACAAGTTCTTTGAAAAATCAATACACAATATGGGTTTGCGCATTCCAAGTATTAGAAGGGCAGCAAAAACAATTTCCAATGGGCTTGAAGTACCAAAAGGCTACCTTGCAGTCTATGTTGGAGACAACATGAGGCGGTTTGTATTCCGATATCATACTTGTACCAACCTTTATTTCAAGAATTGTTGAATCAAGTTGAAGAATATGGATACGATCATCCAATGGGTGGTCTCACAATTCCGTGCAGTGAGGATGAGTTTCTAAACATCGATTCTCGCTTGAATGAGATGTAGATCATGCGATTAGTATGTAGATAAATTAGTTGAGAGATATTTGTACAGAAGGCACTTCATTCTTTGTCTTGTAGAGACTTTCCATCTTGCTTTCAATCCTATGAAATTGTAGAGGTTTTTTCTGAATGAGAAAGTAGTTATGAACTTGTGGCATGATACTGTTGCAACTTAAAACACTTGTTGCTATTGTTATATTCAATTCTCTAATGAATTTAACTTGTTCAAATGATATACTGAACAAGTGAATATAGATCATCAGTCTAACAAAATTATAAGCAAGTGAATGACTGAATGGCTCTTACAAAAATTGAGCTCCAAGGGGAAATTGAGAACTGAAGTTTAGAAATGCATTTTCACTGCATGGAATTGTGAGACCTCCATTTGGATTATCATAACTGAATTCTTCCTTTTTGTTTGAGTACATATACTGCATATAGTTACTAAGGGCTTCCTTGAGAAATAATATTTGATAAGATGGGGTCTACCGTAATATGTACAAGGGATCACAAGAAATCACATGGTATTGATAGAAATCTTTATTAATGCACAAGTAAAACCTAGTTCTTGCTCTTGCAATGTACTGTATATCTCTTCCATTAGTTGGTAACATCTCACATGTGTCTTAGGTGCTGATAATGAAATCAATAAATGATGATCAAGATTCAGGACCTTATCTATGGGTTTGTTAAACAAAGTATTTATATAAACTTCACCTTTCAAGGGCAATATAATGTGGAACTTCTCAAACTATGGGAAACATGATGCAACATTAGATTTAGTTTGCATAGATGCCTCTTAAGTCCATTTCAACTTCATAATAATTCATCTCACAGATATATACTAGTTGGCTGTTACACCTTAACATGTAGGAGGCTATGATCTATTATTGGCCATTGTTTGAGACTCTAAAACAGTATCACATGATTTCATATGCATGACCCCATCTTTTATCCCCCTTCAACAATCATTTCTCTTGCCTTCAGAAACTACACAACACAACTCCATGGTAATCTGAAGATCAATACTTGAACACCTTCTTAAGCACTAGAGCTTTCCCTTGCTCTTTCCATTCCCTACATACACAAGAAAAATGGGGAAAGGCATCATTCTCAGCTAAGCAAGCAATTTCAAAATTCGTACAAGTCCCAAAGGGTTATCTTGTAGTGTATGTCGGAGATAATCAAAAGCGTTATGTGATTCCCATTTCATATTTAAACCAAGCTTCATTCTAAGAGTTGAGTGAAGTTGAGGAAGAGTTTGGATATGATCATCTCATGGGAAGTGGATATGATCATCCCATGAGAGGTCTCACAATTCCTTTTAGTGAACATGTATTCCACCAACTCACATCTCCCTTGAGTTGAGATTGATGAAGAATCTCAAAATGAGATTGATTAACATAGATTAGCATACATGTTATAATAGATTAGTATAGAGAATTAGAATGACAAATTCAAAGAATGTGTTCTATACTTTTTTTTTGTGTAACACAAATTAACAATGAATTCAATCACTCATATCTATGACATCTTTCAATTCTCGAAGCAAGTAACAACCTATATATGTTGCCTGAGAAAAACCAGATTCCAGTGCGAATAAATTTCAAGCATGAGAAAAACCAGATTTGATAAATTTCATATTGTGCTAATATAGAAAGAAAACTCTATTGTGGAACCAGGAGATCCTTCACCATTTCAACTTCATATCATCAACTATACCATCAAACTTCAATATTCTAGAGTAAAAAATAACAGATGACATCATTTCACAAAGTGTCAAGCATACCATCATATCCAATTTTATAGACTCATAGGGACTAATATCCTTCATCACAATTCGATTTCACAAGGCCACATATATTATTACATCTCAATATTGTTGGATAGAAAAAGCCAGATATATCATACATCGCCACAATTTGATTTTGCAGTCATATAGGACAAACATATTACTCTTCCATACATTTCATTTTTCTAGGCTCACAAGAATAATAAACATGATCCCACAATTTTACCATCAAAACAAATCATTGCACAATTATTTTCAACGGACAAAATTTTAATTTGATGTACTAGTAAGTGAACAGAAAAAATATCACAAAAGAAATGAAATGACTCTGCAACTAAGTTGCCATGCTGTAAAAGTCCATCACAAATTGATAATGAATTCAATCCCTCAATTATTTTCTATTTATATATAACATCTTTCAATTCTTGAGCAGCTTATATATGCAAAGTTACTTGTAGTGAGAAAAGCCAGATTTCACGATTCAATATTCTAATAAATTTCAAAACATAAACTAGAACACATCAGAGAAAGAAAACTCTATTTTGGAGCCAAGAGATCCCTCACCGTATTTCAACCACATTGGAGCCAAACGATCCTTCACCATATTTCACCGTCATAAGGTCAATTAAACCATCAAACTTCAATGTTCATGGGTCAAACAAGCCAAAAACATATACCATCAAACTTCATCATATCTGATTTTTTTGGTTCATAGGGACCCTTCATCACAATTTCATTTCGTAGGGCCACACATCATTGTATCGGATTTTATCGGGTCATAGGGATTAAGATCCTTCATCACAATTCAACTTCATAAGGCCACATATATAATCATATATGAACTAAGATCCTTCATCACAATCCAATCTCGCAGGGCCACATATATCATCATTACAATTTTATCGGGTCATAAGGACTAAGATCCTTCATCATAGGGTCACATATGTCATTACTTTTCAACGTGATTGGACAGAAAAAGCCAACTAAATTACCCTTCCACACATTTCATTTTTCTAGGATCATAAGCATCATCAACATTATCACACAATTTTACCATCAACAAATCATTACGCAACTTTTTCAAGCGACATCTTATTTGATCCATATAGTAATAAAAATCGTCGCAAAAGAATTGAAACAACTCTGCAACTAAATTTGTCATGATGTAAAAGTCAGTCCTATATCATTCTGCAACAAATGCATTTCTCAAACGCTCAAACATACATTGTGCAAGGTAGAATTAAAATAAATTCAAAGTCCAGAGTCGCATCCAAATCATAAAAATAACAGAGAAAATAGTCCATCCTTAGAACTATCAAATGGCAAAACTCAACTGTCCTTAATAACAGAAAAATAGTTGGGAAAATGAAGAAAAACCAACCTTTCCAAAACTAACTCATCCCCAAGATAATAAAAAAATAACACCAATAATCGAAAGCAAACCTTTTTCTTTTTTGGACATGAATATATTCCATAAGAGCAACAATTTGCACACAATTTTGTAAAGCACAAATTGACAATGAATTCAGTCACTCAATTATTTTCTGTTTGTCTAACATTTTCAACAAAATAATTATCTCATCTTTCAACGCTTGAGCAGCATGTGCAAAGCTACTTGCGGTAAGAAAAATCAGATTTTACTGTTCACTCTTTTTGATAAATTTCAAAGCATGAACAAGAAACATCAGAGAAAAAAAATAGTATTTTAGACACAAGAGATCCTTCACCACATTTGGAGCCAGAAACCCTTTGCCAAATTTTAAGGTCATAGGGTTTACTATCAAACTTCAATATTCATGGGTCAAAAAAAGCCAAATAACATCATTTTGTAACATAAGGGTCAATCATATCATCATATCCAATAAACTCAGGTCATAGGGACTAAGATCCTTCACCACAATTCAATTTCATAGGGCCACACATCATTGTATCCGATATTTTCTGGTCGGGTCATAGCGACTAAGATCATTTGCCACAATTCAATTTCATAGGGCCACGCATCATTATATCTGAGTTTCTCGGGTCATAGTGACTATGATCCTTCATCACAATTCAATTTCATAGGACCACAAATTATTGTATCCGATTTTCTTGAGTCATAGGGACTAAGATACTTTGCCACAATTCAATTTCGTAGGGCCACGCATATCATCTTATCCAATTCTATCACGTCATAAGGACTAAAATCCTTCATCAAAATGATTTTATCGGGTCATAAGGACTAAAATCCTTCATCACAATTCATAGGGCCACATATATGGTTACGTTTCAATATAATTGGACAGAAAAAGCCAACTATATTACCCTTCCACACATTTCAGTTTTCTAGGATCATAAGTATCATGGACATTATCACACAATTTTATCATCAACAAATCATTACACAACTTTTGAAGGAACAACATGTTATATGATTCACATAGTAAAAAAAATCATCGCAAAAGAATTGAAAAAATTCTGCAACTAAGTTTGTCATGCTGTAAAAGTCAATCATATATCATTCTGCGACAAATTCTTTTTCCAAAAGGCTCAAACATACATTATGCAAGGTAGAATTGAAATAAATTCAAAGTCCAGAAGAGAGAAAACAGTGCATCCCAGAACTATCAAATGGCAAAACTCAATTGTCTGTAATTCAATCACAGAAAAACTAACTTGTCCAAAACCAATTCATTCCCACGATAACGAAGAAGTAACAACATAATAAAAAAAGCAAACCCTTTTTCTTTTCTTGCACAAAAAAAGCCATCTTTACCATGGATTCCGAAGTTAAGCACCAAAATGCAAAAGATTTTCGGGAAATGGGAAAGAGAAAAGGGGGAGGGGGCATCTTTATAAAGAGAACCAACAACAAAAAGGGAGGAATCATCCCCATTACAGAAACGTTACCGAAACGTGCAGATAATAAAGTTTCTTCACTCATCATTGTTGATTCATACATTCTTTAAAACTCTAATCAATCAGATTTTGCAAAAGCACCAACAATTCCCCTCGCATTTACCGTAGAAATTTTGTTGAACCGAGCCTCCAAAATTCACCCACAGTAGAGCCTTGATCACATTACTCGGTTCCCATTATTCAAAGTTATAGCAGAGAAAGAAAGAACCCAGCAATTGGGAAAGAAGAAGAGAAAATAAAAAACAATAGTGCCACAGAAAACCAAATTTAAAAGGCACAAGAATCGCTTATTGAGAAATTACAACCAACGTAGGAAGTGCAATTGAGGAGTGAACTTGAGAAGAGTTTCACATTCTTATATAGGTTGTCAGTGGAGGTGTTTTAGGCTTAGTGCACTGTGTTTAGAAATTTAATAATTACATTTATAATTTTTTAATCCTTTTTAATCTTTCTTTTTTTGTTTTTTTTTCTTTTGTAGGTCAATGACTAATTGATTTATGCATTTATTTAATTACCGAAAGGTCTTTTTCTCTTTTTTTTTCTCATTTCTTTTGAACTTATTTATTATCACAATTAATTAATTAATTAGTGTATATTTTTGTGTAAAATACAGGATAATACATAAAATTATATAAAAATTTTTATTAAAAATTTAAACAAAAAATATATAGTAATTATTATTATAAATATTTTATAATTTAAAATATTAAAAATAATTAGTATTTTTAATCAATTTGAGTCAAGCCGTCATTTTATTTGTCTACTTAAGTAAGTATTTGTGGTTCGAATTCCATCTTGTGTATCGCAATTCATTTGCCAGTGATATATCCTTAATGAATAAAATATCAATACATGGTGGATTAGTCATCGACTTGCGGAATTAGAAAATCCATTAAAAAAAATAGTATTTGTCTTTAAGCAAAACAATTTCTCATTGCTAGCAATACTTATGAAGATTTACCTTTGTTAAAATTTACTTGGGACAATTTTATTTATTGGTATCGTATTCATTTTTGAAGTCAAAACAATTATATTTTATATAATTTTTAAGTTTTCAAACTTATAGACTTGTATCGTTACAAAAGCTATTATATTGATTAATATTTTTTTGTAATATTACCAACACATCACCGTTGAGTATTAGTTAATGTGAAGAAAAATCAATAACAATTTTTGTTATTCAATAAAATAATTCATTTGATTGAAAAATAAATTAGTATTTTCTAAATTGGTCAATACATTTTCTTTTAATTCTTACAACATTTTATTCGATAATATTTGCCATTAAAGAATAACAAATGACCACACTACCCTACAATATGATGTATAAAGTAATTTCTTATCTTAAAATTAATTATGATTAGTGAGATGAAATTTAAAATTATTTTTTTTCTTACCCAAATTTGAATTTAGAATTAATTAACAACTCATCATGTTTTTAATTTCAATAACAAAATAAAATAAATTAGGTGTAAAATATATAGAATTTAATGATTTTGATTATTTAAATTTTAATTACTAAAAATTAGGTTAGAAATTAATTATAACTTAATAATCAATAATATATATTAGTATGTAAACAAATATATCTAATGTATTAATTATTTATTTTTTTGATAGGGCTAATGTATAATTTATTGAGGATTGATTTATTGTTAAAAAAATTTTATAAACTTTGTAATATGTGAAAATAGTAATCTTATTTTTATTATTTTTTATTATTATTTAAAAATTATTTACAATTTTTTAAAATTATATAATTAACTTATTACTATTTTTCTACTAAAAAATATTAATTTATACTATTTATATATTTTTTTAATACTAATAAGTAAGTAAATATTTGTACTATTATACTTATTATCCTAAATGATGATTTAAATTACTTATTTTGTATATTAAATAAAATAAATAATATCTTGTATCATAAATTTATTAAATATTAAGAAAAAAATTATGCAATAAATCATATAAATAGTCAATACAGATAATAAAAAAATGTTTATCATATATAATAATTTTTTATACATATAGTGTCACGTATATTTAGAATTATCTATTTTAATTATGTGAGTGATTATGGTTATTTTTATTTTTTCGTTATATTAGTAAATAATATTTAAAAACTAAGAAAAAAATACTTAAAAAATTTTCTTAATTTCAATAAAAAATTATCTTGTAAATATATCAAACTTTTGTATATATACTATTTAATAGTATAATATTTGTTATAACATTGACTCAAAAGAAAGCAAGATCAATCTAAGCGCATTGTTAGGGTCCTAAATTCGACTTAAGTTAATTACCTTAAATCTCAATGTAGATGAAGTCCACGTATCCCCTTTCAAATCGGCTTAGATTAGATCTCTGTTGCTAATTAAGTATGGTAATGGATACTCAGAAAGGGCATGGCGGACTCCTTTCCCATCCCTCACTCCCGTTAAAAGAAATGCCCATGTCCCCTTTCCATCTTTGCAAGTCTCTGTTTTATTTTCTCTTCAGAAAACACAAATTTTTTCGAGTATCTACAGATATTTTTTGGACTTTTTGAAAAAAAAAAGACATATTATAATAGTGTGTAAGTTAATTTTAATTTTTTTTAATAAAACTATATTTGTCATAACGTAATCGATAAATTATGATAACAAATACTGATTGAATATATTTTGAGTATAATATATGTTTTATTATTTTGTATGGAATAATATTAGTTTTAATTTTATATTTTTTATTATTGAGTATTAAAAATAAACAGTATTTATATTATTAGTATTTTTTTTTTACCTTTCTCAACTCTAACTATGATGAGGTCTAAAAATTCGTTCACCTCATTGAAAACAAATGAAATCTAATTAGTTTCTTTAAGGGTTAAATACGATTTTTGTGCCAAAATAATGACTGAAAATTTTTTCCGTGCCCAACCTTTTTTTACTTACAAAATCGTCCGTAAGGTTTAACTTAGTTTTAATAAAATTTTAATTTTTTTACCAAAGTACCCCTAATTAAAAAATATATTAAAAAAAAGAAAATGAGTTAAAGTGCTAGGGAAGGGAATCACACTGGGGGGTTTCAGGGAAAAAGAGGGGCAAGGGAAGGTGGGGAAGGGGAGGGGAAGGGAATCTGCTGCTGCTGCTCCTCGTCGTTCGCTCCTCGCCGCTGGATCTTGCTGCTGCTCCTCGTCGTTCGGTCCTCGCCACTACTCCTCGACGTCGATGCCAGCAGATCTACGAAGGTGGATGTCGCGCACCACTCGCCATTTCTGCTTCTCCTCGCTCGGTCGCCGAACGTTGCTGCTCCTTGCCGGTCGCCGCTGCTCCTTGTCCTCCTCGCCGGTCACTCGCCGCTGTTGTTATTCTTCTGTTTCTGTTTATTATGTTGTTGATTCTAATTCCATTCTGCTTCTGCTTCTACTTTTATTATGTTGTTGATTTCTTATTATGATTCTTTTATATTGTTGCTTCTGGTTGCTTCTACTTCTGCTTCTGGTTGATTACATTGTTTCATTGTTGTTGTTGCTATTCTTCTGCTTCTACTTCTGGTTAATTATATTGTTTTATTGTTTTATTATACAGATTTGTTGATCAATTATCCATTTTTTTAATGTTTATTACATTGTTTTATTGTTGTTGCTTCTATTTCTGCTTCTGCTTCTGGTTGATTTTGGAGAAGAAGGAGAAGGGTATTTTGGTCCAAAGGATGATTTTAAAACTAAATTAAACCTTAGAGACAATTTTGTAAGCAAAACAAGGTTGGGGACGAAAAAAATTTTCAGCCCCTAATTTAGGGACCAAAATCATACTTAATCCTTTTTTTTTTATAGTGCTATACATTGGCATAATCATAAAAGAATTAACTTTACACAACTAGAAAATTGCTTAATACAGACAGATTTGATTTATATTACAGACGAATTTTTAGTTACCGACGAAACTTCGGACAGATTTTGTTCCTCTGTAAAAGCCTCGTCGGAAATTATTTACCGACAGATTTTTTTCCGTTGGCAAATTACCAACAGATTTTTACCAATTACCGACAGATTTTTCCTCTGTAAATTTTCCCCTCCATTTCCCCTCGCGTCAAACTTTCCGACGGATTTTCTGTCTATAACTAGAGACAGATTTTCCGACGGATTTTCCGTCAGTAATTAGAGACAGATTTTCCGACGAATTTTCCATCGATAATTAGAGACAGAATTTCCGACGGATTTTTCGTCGGTAATTAAAGAATTTATTCCTAGCATGCACCTAGTTTACACACGAAAAAAGATGGATACAGATAATGAAATACTTCTCGAAGCAAGGTTCATTATGCATAAATTGTCGGAGGAAATCACCTTCAAAATGGCAAATCTTCCATCCTTTGATGGCAAACCAACTCGAATGACCTTGTCAAAACGACCCTTCCTCAATAAAGCAGGAATGTCTAATGTATTTGTAGCACCTATCACAAGCACCTGAAATTTAAGTTTAGAATATCAAATAACATCATTGTAACCTGCAAGCCAATTAAAAGCATACCCCTATTAAAATGGATATTTGTAGAGATTTTCAGTCATGGGAATAAAAATGAAGATCTATCAAGTTCCTAAGGGGATGGAAATCCACCTCTTATAAATAAATATGGATGAAGGCAAAAGAAAAAGATCCTTAACACGTGATGCAGCAACCCCTACAAACATATGGGAGAAGAACAAATTAAATATTTTTAACTTTAAAGATGAAGACAATTTTTATGCATTCAATATTCCACACTTCATGGGTATAAGTTTCATTTATTTACAGAGTAGAGCATATGATCTAGGTACAATCACAACCAGCACACTCTGATCAATGTCAGACCTGCACGCACATTTAGATCAAAACTGATATGCCTGTATCTTAGGAAAACCAAATGAGTGCTTAATTTAAATTTTATCTACATCCTCATTCTCCTAAAGAATTAAATTATTTTTAAATTTGAAAGTTGAATAGAAATTATATTCCAAAGTTCTACTTGCTACTTTCTATAATGCGGGTGAATATCTTTGGAGAACAGGCATCACCTCTACAAAATCTGTGCCATTTTCCACAAAAAAAGGCAACCCTACTTCCCCAGCAATGGCTTTAGCCAGTAGAGTTTTACCAATTCCTGGAGGTCCATCGAGAAGCACACCTTTTGGAAAATAAATTCCTTTGTCTTGAAACTCCTCATCATTCTTTAAAATTTGTACAATCTCTCACAATTCCCTCTTTATATATTCCTGGTCAGGAAAATCATCAAAAGTGACACCACTTCTTTCTTCTGCAGATATAAATTTAGCCCTGGGCGAAAAATATAATAATATAACAGTTTTACTAATTAATTACAAATCAAAGTGGTAAATGAACTTAGATTTTTTAAGTTTTACTATCCCATGATTCCTATCTAACTACATCAACTGTAAAGAGGTACCATGGCCTAGTTTTGAAAAACAAAGCTAAAGAAAAAAAAATCTGTATTTGCACATGTTTTGAGTGCTATGCTTGAGTGGCAGGTATTTTACCTTGATATCACTTGATATGGCATTGAATGTTCCTTCCCGCTGGATTTCATATGTTGTAATATCTGAAACACTCATCAAATTAATTGTGAAGACGCCATCTCATCCAAACTGCACAATCAGAAAGAGACACCATGACATCTCAGCCAATTAGCAATGACACTCTGACCAAATAATTCAGCACAAAAACAGGACAATTATGATGCCCAACAGTGACCAGGTAAACCCATCCAAGTGTTATACACCTGAAATCCTCCATATAAATATACTTAGGAAAATAATTAGTCAAATCAATACTACATAAGATACATAACCATAACCATTAACCATATCAAGGAATATAATTTTGAAATGGAATAAAATATTCGAAACACCTCAGAACTTTCTACTTGTTCCCATGTATGCTAGTGGAAACATCTAAAAGTTAAATATTATGAACAACCATTTTCGTTTTTAGAATCAATGTAAGTTAGAGCAGTCCTCTTGTCTAACATTATGATACATGGAAGGAGGAGTAGTTTTTTTCTTCTTTATATTCAGACGATGTTTCAAAATGGTTTTTCTTGCTGAGGTCTTTTTACTTAGAATTTTTCATATATGTCAAATAATTAACTAATTAACAAACACCAACGTGATTAAGGTATGAGTTAGGCATTTATCTATCTCTTCAATTTCTTCCAGACAAAGTGGAGTTGGCACTACTTATTATTTAGCAATACATACAACTTGTACAAAATTTTCTCAAAGGGATGTTTGAACCTGATCAGTAGACTTATCCTTAATCCTCAAAACCTTATTTTGCAATATGATCCCCGGATAGAGCCCATGCAGATCACCCAGGGTTGTAATAACCATTTGCAAAACGAAGCAGATGAATGTAAGAACAAAATGGAAAAAGAATGTTGTATTTTAATCAAACACAAAGAGGGCATAACGAAATACCTCACGTAAGGAGATAGATTATAGTCTTCAAAAATACAAATGCCAAAGCATTGATGGGTTGGGTGGCTGCAACAAACTGATAGAAACAATCAAACATAAATATAAGTCTCACAAATTTAGGGTGCTGAAAAGATTAGATACCAATGTACACGAAATAGACTTACAAGTATTCAAATTTTTATGAGGTGGAGGACATCAACATCTCTTGTAAATAGTTTAGCTCCAAAAGGAAGTCCTGCACTAAGAATGAATGGAAGAGTCAATCCCAGAACCAAACCATCTGCAATATAATTGTTTGTTAGTCTTACAGCTAATTTAATTGAGCAAAGATTAGGATCTTTTTTTTTAAATAGCAATGTAAAGAACCTGTAATACTCGAGCTGCCCAGCAAACATAGATTTGGCATTATGTAAACAGAGATGTATGAACAAAAATACATTGAAAGTAGGATGAAGTAAAAAATAGTGCATTATGTAAACAGAGAGGTATCAACTTGCCTAGCAACAACAAGACCATCGGCAATGAACAATAAAACAATAATCAACAGCGTATGAATAAATAGACCTGGAGATGACACACATGGAAAAGTTATTGATTACTTCATTGACATTGTCAGCCTCCTCTCACCGCTTCTTTACAAGTTCATATATTTCTTTTTTGTATCTGGAAGAGAAAATAAGAAATAAATAAATAAATAAATAAAAATTTTTCCCAAATAAGAATAAAAGAATTACTTGTGACATTTGTGGTTGCCTTAGATTTCTTTAATTTTCACATGACCATAACTTGTTTTTTACGGACATGAGTTATTAACATTTGATCTAAATGAGCAAATGTAAGTAAAGGGAAATTTATTTTAATCTTAAAAATTAATTAACCACATTTAATTTCAAATTAAAGAAACAAAAAGTTTTCAAAGAATAAAATTCCACTAAATTTGAAGGTAAATGTTATTCTCTTTTCTTCACATATTAATGGGGTAGAGCTTGTTTAAGGTTTTTTATTTTTTTTTCTCCTAAAATATTGGTATTATTATCATATTTTTAGGTATTATATATGTGTGAGTAAATGTGGAGAGAGAGAGAGAATAAATGTCATATTTTGTACGTCTAAATTTTTTTTTTTACTTATTCTATATGTTATATATATATATATCTAAACAATTTAATTTGTATTGCAGCCAGTAGTAAAATACCCCAGTAGTAGAAATCCATTTTCTTTTAACTTCTTTTTTCACATTGTTTCTGTTCCTATTGCAGGTTCCCATACTTCTTGCCCTCATTGATAATATCAATTTTTTCCTTTCTGGTATTAATTATCTGCATCTGACTTCCGGTAATTTTATGAGGACTCAACTTTTTACCATTAAGATCAAATGCTTTTTTTACTCAAAGAATTCACTTGAGTACTCTCACAAGTATATACTACATATCAAGGAAGAAAAGACATGAACTGTAACTTGGTGGTGGAACTGGAAGAAAAGGTACTGTCATTATCATCTTCATCACTTGCATTTTGCAGGTAGACCTCATCGTCGGTGGAATAAGGTTCCTCAACTGACTTGGTTTCCATTTATCAAAAGCTGTAATTGTTACAAGAATAAAAATAACACGGTTTTGCTACAAAAAAATTTCAGTTATTGGGTGAGACATTTATACAAACAGATAGAGTGCAATGTTAGCACCACAGTTGTGAATGTGATACATACGCTAATTACTACTTCTCTACGAGCTAACACTTCACAAGACAAAATCATAAATATGGAGTTATAACTTAAAAGGTTCCAAAACCAGAAATAAGGTAACAAATACAGCAAGTATAACAGAATCCTTTATAATTATATATATAAATAAGGTAACAAACCTCAAAGCTTGAATATCATCCTGCTCTTGTGCAGTAGATCTTCGAATTGCCTCTTCTATAACATAAAAATCAAACACAAACGTACATGAAGTTTACATAGATAGTTGTCTGTGAGAATTTGTCTCTGTAAATCTAACAAGCAAGTAACCTCAAACAAGAATAACTACCAGCAAGAACTTAACATCATTTGCTTAGGTAGGTAAAAAAAAAGAAACAAAAAATAATACCAACACGCCACAAACAGCAAAGGGAACTTTAAAATAATTTATAATTCATCAGAGGCAGCATAGCATTTAGATATGACAGTAGCAAAAAGATAATTTTTCCATGTAAATCTATATTCCAAACAAAGGATTTTTAAAAAGGACTTTCATTTAGTTTCATGTGGGAGTCAAGAAAAAACAAGATACTAGAGCATTTGCTAAATGAGAAAAATCATTTCTCGAACAAGTGACCTTCCAAGTCATAACTAAGAAAACCTCAGGTCACAAGTTCAAATAGAACAACAAGGGAACACACAATAAACAAGTTTCAAGAGCACAATGACAAAAATAAATATTAAATACCCTTGGCGAAGGCAGAACACAACCATCCACTTGAGTAAAGCCAGTGTTATAGAAATCCCACAATTTTAAAACATAGGTTCAGAACCATAGTTGCTGATTTTTAGTGCCTAATGTAAACCCCGGATTTTTAGAAAATAAATAATGAATTATTTATAATTATATATATGATTTTTTTTTTAGAAAGATTATGAGACTTTATGTTTTAAATTAATTTGGTTTTATATAAATTTCAATTATAATTGAATACTTTTGATTTACTGAAATGAATGGTTCTTACTAAATTAAAATTCAAAGTTTTAGTAATTAGAAATAAAAGAGAGTTTTGTATATAATTTAAATTAAATAATTAAAAGTTTTGATTAATATTATTTATTTATTTTTAAATTGTAAATTAGAGTATTTAATTAAAAATAATTTATAATTTAAAAAATAAAATAATATTTTTAAAATTAATTATTATATTGATTAAATTTGGTTTTAAATTAAAACTCTACTTAAATTCTAAATTCCCAATTCTAAATCCTAATGCCTAATCCACTAATCCTAATCCTAATTTCTAAAACACCCACACATGTATACCCCTTTAACCACCTGTCCATTCTTCAATAAGCCACAATTTACTCTTTCTTACCGCCACACCGCTTTCCCTTTCTTCTAAAATGCTACCATACAGCAATAGAAATAAAAAGCAAGAAAGAAAAGAGAGAGATCTGAGAGTGAAGCTGTGACAGGGAAGGGAGAAGAGGAGAGGGAGGAGCTGCGCCACCACTGCGGGCCTTGGGCTCGCCGTTCATGCCCGTCACGTTGTCGCCCAGCTGCGTCCAACCCACTCCCAGTAGCCGCCATCGTCGCCAACAACAGAGGAGAGAGAAAGAGGCGAACGCGAGGAGAGAGAGAGAGATAAGCCGTGCCAGCCCCTTGCTGCCATGCCGCATCGCTGTCCAAGGGAGGAGGAAGGCCGCGCAGCTATTGCGAAGCCACCGTCTCCGTTAGTTGCTCAGCCTTGTCTCTGATTTTGGTTCCCCTTTTGTGTGCCGAAATCGCTGCTGCCGTGATGGTGGCCGTGGGGTTGCATGTGCTTAAACAAAGCTGTTACTGCTGCTGCTCCATTCCTCTGTTCTTTTCAACTTTTAGTAAGTTGTCCTTGTTCCCAAACCCTCATTATTACCATTCTGCTTCCATGGTTAATTGAGAATGTTGAGATGTTAATATGTTAGGGTTATGCCAATACCACTACAAATTGTTCGATGGCATTGCTATTAATGATTCGGTTTAAAGCTGTTGCTGCTGCTGCTGCTGCGAGTTAAAACGAAGTTGGAGTCACGCCTAACCTTGTGGGTTTCGACTAACTGAGGTAGGGGATTTGTTTTAAAAGTAAAGATTTTAACTTATGAATGCTACTAAAATTAAAAGAGTAATTGCAAATGGTTTATGGTTGCTTTGTGTGAATAATTGACGGAATTGAGTTGAATTATAACTGTAGTTGGTGATTGATTTGATGATTGTGCGTACTGAATGTTGTAAGGGATAGAATAAATGGTGTTACTTTTGTTGCTGAGCTTGCTGGTGTGAATTGATGAGTTATTATGTGTTTAAATGATGATGAGTGTATATGGAAAATTATGCTTGGCATAGTGTAGAAAAGAAAAGGTTTGATGATGCTTAAGTACTTGACATCGTGTGAATTATTGATTCTGGGTTCTTGGGCTGTGTTGGCAATGAAGACAATTTTGAATAACTGGAAAGAGGTTAAACGTGTGATTTTGGAAGGGTTATAAGTTCAAATGTGGTTTTTGATAAGTAAGGTTGTTGAAAATGCTTAAGACAGAATTTCTGCATACATGACAGTAGAAAGAATCAATTTCTGGGAGCATCTCAGGTCATATATTTGAATGAAACTATTTTTGCATGAAACTTTAATGTGTTTTGAGAATCTCATAAAAAATTCAGAATTTATTAATG
Source organism: Arachis hypogaea (assembly GCF_003086295.3). NCBI lineage: Eukaryota > Viridiplantae > Streptophyta > Magnoliopsida > Fabales > Fabaceae > Arachis > Arachis hypogaea. The sequence goes on from NC_092047.1 coordinate 59,671,800, forward strand.
AGTGGTTTGGGAGAAATGAATTTTTGAAGATTGATGGTTTCTGCAGAAAATTCTGTTTCTTTACTGCAGAAGCACCAACTTCCAACTCCCTTAACTTTCAATTATGGTAAGTATTTGAGCTGAAACCAACAGCATTTTCAATCTTCCTGTGTCCACAATCTTTATTTTAAATTTCATGTCGATACCCTACTTAACCAAGTAGATATGTTGAAAAGAGTATGGGTAGCTCACTGGATTTTGGAAATCGAATTCTAAAAGGCATGGCTGTGTTTCTCACTTCATAGCTTTTTCATATGACATGGTATTAATCTGGAATTTGATTCAATGAAAAGCTAAAAGAGTCTTGTTTGAGGTCGTGAATTTTGAAAGGCAATGGGTGAAAATTGGATTTTTAAGGAATTTATCAAACTTACTACTTCCTGCTGTTTTTCTGCATTTTCTTAGAAAATAATAACAGAATTTTAAGAGAGATGGTACAAGTTTTAATTGTAACCAAATTACCTCAACACCAAGTTTTGCTTTTAAACCAGTAGTACTATAACAACTAGGAAGGGTTTAAAGTTAATTGGTGATGTGGAGGTATGTATAGTTAAGCGGTGATGCGGAGGTATGTTTAATAATATGGTGATGTGAAGGTATGAGTATGTAATTGGTGATGTGGAGGTATAATAAAATGAAAGAAAATGAAAAGTCATGAATGAAATAAATAAATGAGAATTGTATGTTAAACGGGCCCTGTGCCAAACTGCTAATGCGAAATTGCCCGCCTAACGGATAGCCTGAGATTGCTAATGCGGGAATGTTCGCCTAATTGATAGCACTGTTCCTTACTGTGATACACATTGAACTGTTATTATAATGAGGCCTAATTGACACGGATAACCGTGATGCCAAGGTGTCTAATTGACACAGTAAAGGGACCATATTCGGGGTTCACTCCGAGTAACGTCGGGTTGCGGGTAGACAACCGACGCATGAGCTCATGGCCTGCACTAGGAACAGGCATGCATCATCTTGTTTGCGCATTTACATTTGATTGTGTTTGCTTTATTTTATTTATTTGTGTTTGTGCTGTTGTTTTCGTGATGTGCTTACGTGCTTTATAGATATTTTACTTGTTTGTGTTGTGGTCTTAATAATGTATTTAGGAATGATGTTTATGGATAAGGAATTGTTAATGTGATTGGAATTTTGTCTAATTAACGTGAATTAAAGGAAGGAACTTGAAACTATTTTAAGTGAAATTGTTTTTATGATATGAATTAGCTATTTGTATTTACTTTGTTTAGTGCGGCATTCCTATTCCCTACTGAGAACTAGTGGTTTGTTCTCACTCCAAAATCTTCCACCCTTTTAGTGACAGGCTCGGAGACTCAGTTTGAAGTCGCGGGCGATTAGGAGTTTTATTTAAGTTAAGTTTATGTGTCGAGTTATTTTCATATAATTCCCTCGCCTTTGTTATTTAAGATTTTATTTTATACCGAGGGATAGGAATTGTATCTGAATTTCTTTTGAATTTTTTTTGTATAATATTTATCATTATTACTAATTAAGGGATTACTATTACCTGTGTGTTCTTTGATGAATGATTTTGATTAATGAGAAACAATATTTTCTGGCATTTTCTTAAAAATCGAAAAGCGGTATCAAACTAAAGGCTCAATATTAAATAGTAAATAAGGAAAACAGGTCAGTAACGCCTTGCTTTTGGTACGATCATGACGTGCTGAAAGTTAGGGTGTTACACTTAACAATCACAATATTTAATTGAATTACAAATTACTTGAACAGAGCAGAACAGAACAGATTCAACGTTCGTCCAAGCAAATGATAATAAGTGAAAGAGCCTTCGGTCGAAAGCAATGGCCTACCATGAATTTTAGGTCAAAAAAGCTTTGATTGAAAAAAATTCATCAAAATCAGAGTAAACCCGCAGATTCAAACGAAGCACAAAAACAGAGTATGATAATCCTAAAATTGGCACAGAAAAATTAAGCCCTAAGGTTTATCACGAAGAACAGAGTCACAAAATCAGGATATATAAACCTGAAATTTGAGATGGTTACAAGAAGAACTGAGAGAGCGAGTTGAGATTAGATGGAAGAGGCGCCAGAGGGAGCAGATGCGATGAGAGCGGCGGCAAAGAGTAGACGCGACGAGAGCGGCGGTGGAGGGATCTCATGTGACGCCAGGGATGATAGAGAGAGATTGTCCAACGCAAGTGGCGGCGGCGGCGGCAGCAGCGGCGGAAGAAGCAGAAGTAGCAGCCACGGAGAGAATCAGTAATTTTATTTTCGCGTGGATTTAATGGGTCCCTTGAAGAGGGTACCTATGTCCCATTCCAGTCTATTTCACGTGGACAGGTCTTCACTCGTAAAAATTTCACTCATCCCCATTTAGTTCCAAATTGCAAGTAATCCGGCAAATATCCATTTGACTAGTCTTTTTTATCATTTCAATTGCTAGCATTTGTTGGTTCGTGACGTGAAACTACTCTAGCCACTTAGTAAATTCCTAAATAACCAAAGTTCAAGCTATATCATTCTCATACAGTCACATGTATGATGTATCCTTGTTATAACAATATTAATCGAAAATAAGTGGTTAAACACTAAACGAGTCACATTTTTCATATATATAACAATGGCTAATATCACATATTATAACTTGTGAAATCATATTATAAAATATTGATAAGTTTGGACAACTTAAAAAAAAAAAAAAATATTAAAAAATTTATGGTTGATTCATAAGATTTTGTTTTTAGAAATTTGTCTATAGTCTATGATTAATAATGGAATTACATATATGCTACTTATCTTATATGCATTTTATTTTACTTGATAGAAATTTATACTTTTTTTTTGTATCGATGATGTTAGTAACTATAGAGAGATTCTTACCATTAAATAAAACTATAGAAAAATTAAAAACAAATTTTGTTGATATTTTTTTGATAATTCATTTAATTTTTAATTTAAATTAAAATTAAATTATATATTCAATTTATATTTATTTGTTTATTATAATAATTATTTGTAATAGATAATATATTTAAGTATTTTTGAAAAAAAACGGTTCAATTTTACGCAATTAAAAGATAACCATGAAATTGAATTTAAGATGAAGTGAAATATAATAAACACGTTGGGAGAAAAAGTTAAATAAATAATTAAAAATAAGATAAAAAAAAAAGCAACTAAAAAAAGTAGAAATAGGCAGAAAAGACTATACATGTAGTCGATAAAAAATACACTGCAAAAAAAGTTTAGTATAAATTAATGAATATAAAATATGAAAGAAAAAATCAAGATATGTTCCTATTAAAAAATTTTAAAAAAAATATTATGAAAAAAATTTATTAATAAAGTTCTAAAAAAATATTACAGAAAATTTGAAATATTAATAAACAAAATAGTAACACCCTTAAAAACTATTAATCAAAATACATAAAAAATATATAAAATAAAATCATAAAAAATTTTGAAAAAATAAAAAAAATTACAAAGATTATAACATAAGTACAAAAAAAGAAAGTATAAAGTACATTCTAATTATATATATATATATAAAATAATAGGTAAAAAGTTTAAATTAAATTCATTTATTTTATTTATTATTGATTAAATAATTTAATATTTATTTTGGTCAAATCAAATAATTAGTATAATTAATTATTTATACTTAATGTTATTTATTTAGTAGTATAACTGAAACATATTGAAATATCAAGAATAAACCTAAAACTAAATATTAATGATAAATTTAAAAAATTTATATTTATATCTTATAATTTTTTAATTAAAAATAAGAAATAATATATTTATAAATAAATAAAAATTATTATTAAAAATTGAAGATCAAGATAAAACAAAAATAAATTATAACTTGTAAAAACAATTTATAAGATTTGTTACACAAATATTAAAATGTATAAACCGTGATGTTACTAACACAAATACAAATCATATAATATAAACAAATGTATAAAAGTAGAGATAAAATCTTCAAACTTAATCAATGTAACAATAAATGAAAATTTTTAAGCGAAAGATGGGAGAACCCCACTTTCTTTTGTGTAGTCCTGAATTTTGGACAAAATATTTTCTTTCATTTGAAATAAAATAACCTACTGTCTTTGAAAAAAATAATAAATAAAATTTTGTTATTTATCTACTAAACGCGGTAGTAAATACGGGACAAAATGAAATTATATTTTTATAAATATATTTACGGATAACTAAAAACTTAAAAACAAACACATTTAACAACATAGAGCATCAATGGTAAAATATAATCCAAAAAAATCACTTAAATTAAAAAAGAACATGCATGTGATGAATTATAATAAATTTATATATGAGGAATAAAAATAAAATAAAAAATAAAAAATAAAATAAAGAGAACAATTAAAAGAAGTAAAAGAAGGTAAAATAAATAATGTGTGGAATAAATAAAAAATGTATTGTAATAGAAGATTAATATAATCAATGAATATAAAAGATAAAAGAGAAAATTAAAATACGATCTCATTAAACAAATTTCAAGAAAAATTTTTTTGAAGAAAAACCTATTAATCAACTTTTATAAAAATATTATAAAAATTTTAAAATGTCTTTAAATAAAATAATTCTATTAATCAAAATACATAAAAAAAATAATTGATATGAAACAAAATTATAAAAAAATTTAGCAAAATTAAGATAGAAAAAAAAATAAAAAATTACAAACATTACACTCGAAGCACAAAATAGAGAGGAAAAAGAGATAGAAAGTATATTCTAATTATATATAATTAAACTATGTTGTTAAAATGATTAAATTAAAGAAATTGAATTGATGTTTAAAAATGATGACTAAAAATAATAAATTCTTATGACTAAAAATAATAAATTAAACTAAAAAAAATTAAAAATATTATTTGAGAATATAGGAATCATAGAATATATAATATAGGAGTATATATACATTAATAACAAAATACGATCGTACCATATAGAATTGGAATCCTTCAATATTTTTAAATAAATTAAATGAATTCATTTAAAAATAATAAATATTCATTCACTACAATGATTAATACCCATTTTATTTACTGGACCATATTAATAAGAAAGCAATTAAAAAATATATGTGACCAGTTTAAATAATTTATTTAAGTATCAATTAATTAATACGTAGTATAAACTCATTACCTTCTCAATAATTAATACTCATTTTATTTTATATATATATATATATATATATATATATATATATATATATAAGATAATAAATTAAATTAAATGAATTCATTTGTTTCATTGCCTTATATATTATTTATTAAATTATTTAATATTTATGTGGTTTAATGAATCAAACAAAATTTTAAATTATTTAATATCTATTCTAATTAAATTAAATATTTGATTAGTTATGATTGATATAATTTAATGAATCAAATAAAATATTAAATGATAGAATATTATTTATTCTAATAAAGTCAAATTAAATATAATTAATTAGTTATAATTACTATAGTTGAATGAGTCAAATACATTAAATTAAAAAATAATTTAGCTAACCACATTTTAAAAATATTTATTTTTCAATATTTTTTATAAAATATTTCTTTTTTTAATGTTTCTAGCCTATGCTCTAAAAGCACAGTTAGTAGAGCCCATTAAAAAAAATACTTAATTAGTTAATACAAATAATTAGTATACTTGATTTGGTTCAATAAATTAAAATAAACAAATATAAAAGGAAGAGATAAAGAAAAAGTGAACGAATAAAAATGTGTAGCTATTAAAAGAAAAGAAAAAAAAAAATTCTTTTTTAGTTTTTTTATTTATTAATTATTAACTTATTATAATTAATTTCACACCATTTATTATGTGTTATTCATCTTACAAATTAACACAATTAATTAGTTTAATTATAGATAATTAATTATAATTGATATAACTCATTTCACTATATTTTCTAAAAAAATAATTAAAAGGACACGATTTAATTTTTTGTTAAAATAAAATACATAAACTGAATAGATATAAATCTAAAAATTATAAAATTTTATTAACAATTCAAATAAATTAGTATCATAAAACTGAATTCAATGTTTATTTAAAATAATTACCAACTATTTTTCTAATTATTAATAATTTAAATAAAATATTACTCTATAACTTATTTTTTTATTTATTTTAAGTAATTACTAACATTTTATTTTTTAATTATTTTCTTGTCTTATTTATCATTCATGCTTTAAATTAAATATATTAATAAACAAATAAACTAAATTAACTACCTCTATTATACTTGGACTATTCAACAATTCAACATAATCTTTTCAATTTGGAATTAACTACTAACCATAGAAAATAGAAAATTTAGAGTAATTTAGTATTATGAACATTAATTATGTATTGTAAAATAACCTAAAATCATAATGTAATTTATTTTTAAAGAAATAATCTAGCATTATTGTTAATTAAGAAATAACCTAAAATTATAATGCATTTTATTTTAAAGAAACAATCAACCATTAACATCAATAAATAGAAACTATCGTCAAAATATTTTGATTAAAAATATGAGGGGTTAATTACTATTCATTATTAATAACATATCGATTATATCAAAAAGTAAAAATATAATTATCCGCATTTACATCATTAGAAGAATTAGCATCACAAGTAGAATTTTATAAAAAAAAAAGGAGTATATATATTTGTATAAGATGTCTCCGGTACGAGTTGAGAGATGGATCGGGAACTTGCGGGTTGAGGCAGATGCTGGATCACTTGACTGGAGTAATGGGGGGAAGTACCTGCAAAGACACTCTGACGCTCAAGTCAGAATGGATCAGAGGTATAAGATGTGAGGAATGAATGAATACCTGGAGGGACCTGGGTCCTCTATTTATAAGCGATGGTTGTTATCTTATCTTATCTTGTTTGGCTAAGATAAGGGAGATGTTTGAATTCAAAAGTTAGTTAGGAGCTTTTAATGGGCCGGTTCCGGGCCTTCTAGATAGGCAGAGCGGCTCGGACCCGGGTAGCCGGGTTCCGAGATCGTTCCGGGTGTGGGATCCGTGGGCCGGATCCGTAACAGTTGCCCCCGCAGCGGGAGAGCGAGTAAGGTCGGTCTCTGTCGCTGGTATGTGGATTCGGCCGTTTGATGGCCTTCTTCGGTTTGTCGGAGGGAAGTTTTCTGGTAGAATCGTTTATCGCGGGAGGTCGGTGAGTCGGGCCCTAGGATGGGTTAGTCCGTAGGGTTTGTCAGACTCGTAATTCGTGTTGTAGTTGGCGTGACCTTTCCGTCTTCTTGCGTCCACTTGGCTTCCCAATGCGCGCTGTCAGTTGGGTTTTAAGGGAGCATTTATTGCAGGGAAAACGCTCGGCTTTCCTTCCAATTTCGCCCTTCTGTGTTTGTTGGTTACTAAGGGTATTTTCGATTTTTTCGCTCTTTCAATTGTTTTGGTTTATGCTTTCCTTTTCCCTCGTTCGTTTCATTTTACCAGTCTTCTTAGTTTCTACTCTGCGATCCTTGTTTTCTTCTTTCTCTCATTTTGGCGTATTCTGCTTCTTTGCTGTCGCGCTTCTACTTTTCGGGTTTCTTCTTTGCATTACCAGGTTGGTGTTCTTCTTTGTTTCCCTTATAATTTGCGTTGCCTGCCTTTTGTATTTCTGTTTTATATCTGTTTAGTGTGGATTAGGATCGTGCCTTGTATATGATGGTTTTTGTTCTTGGGGTAGTGGGTTTTATGAAGGGATGAGCACCACTGTGTAGTTGGTAGTGGGTAGTGGTGTCTATTTGGTTTCCTCCACCATTTTCTACCGCGTGGTTTGGCTGACGGTGGTGCTTATCGCTGTTTTAGGTATGGCTCGTCGGAGGACTGAGGGTGTGAGGGCTCCGGTGATCCCAGCGGGGGTGTCCCTTCCCTTTATTCCTGGGTTACTAGTGACATGTGGGGAACGCCGTTGCGGATGACGGAGGAGGACCTCCAACAGCTCCGTGATCAGGGAGCTGTTTGTGGGAGTGGCGACGCCGAGCATCATTATGAGCTTTCCCTTCCTGGGAGTGACGAGAGGGTTTATTACACCAATCTCGACTCGCCGACCGTTCCGGATTGGATGTGGGTGTACGAGGCGATGTTCACCCGACTCGGCATGCGGTTCCCCTTCTCCCCCTTTGTTCAACAGCTGTTGAGTCGGTGTTCCATGGCGCCGTCCCAACTACATCCAAATAGCTGGGCAGCGATACGGACTTTCAAGCTTGTGTGCGAGTTTTTGGAGCTCCTAGCTTCGGTGAACGTTTTCCTCTTCCTCTTTTTGTGTACCCTTCTGACCAAGGAAGGGAAGCACAAGAAGGGGTATATGTCTTTTAGGGCTTAGCCTCACCGTCGGGTCTTCGGTTTGTATGAGGACTCTTTTCATGGCTTTAAGAGTGGGTACTTCAAGGGTTCGCCCTGCTAGGGGGCATCACCCCTTCTGGCTGACGTTGGAGGGTGAGCGTCGGTTCCCTACATACTGGAATTTTGGTGCGGGACCGTCCGTTTTGACGCGGGTGACGCAGGAGTTTTTGAGTGCGAAAGATTGGGACGTCGCCCTCGTCCTTTGGCGGTTGTTTGGGGAGCGACCTCTTAATCCTCGGGATGTAATGGGTGATCCGGTTGCTTGCCGGGCTTATGTTAGTGTGTGCTTGTATATCTTTCTTTTTTTTTTTTAGGTGGACACTTATGCTTTTTCCTGTTTGCCTTCTTTTGTAGTTGAAATGACCGGTGGTCTGACGACTCTTGCTAGGCGGAAGGCTCAGTTGTCCCAGGAAACTCCTTCTGGCAGTTCTCTATCCACGCGACCTCCTGGCCTACTGACGATACGAGGGCTGTTTCTGAGGACCTTGTGTTGACCGAAGGTGGTGCACAAGGGTCGGGTCCGGGAGTGGAGGTTGACAACGAGGTGGTGGTCGTTTCACCAAAGGGTGCTTCCCAGAAACGGAGGTGATCAGAGGATGCTGATAGTGAGAACCTGGTGGAGGGGGATACTGTGGTCCCGTCGGTGATGGACCGTCTTTTTTATGCCCCGGCCTTGATAGATGAGCACCTTATGCCTGGCACGAAAAATTTCTTTCGTGAGTGTGATGTGACTTTCCAGGCAAAGTCCCTTTATCGCTCTCTTCTTCGTTTTGCCGTGATTGTACGGAAGGACGAGCCTGTGATGGCCCATGTGGGTCTTCTGAACAAGAAATTGCGTCAATATCAGACCGAGGTTGCGAGGTTTAAGGAGCAGCTTGCTGTTGCTGAGTCTGCGAGGGAGAGGGCGGTGAAGGCGTCCGAGGAGTCTGGTGCCGAGATCCTTCGGCTTTCCGAAGTTGAGACTTCACTTTTGTCTCAGCTTGGGGAAGAGCGGAGGAAGGCTTCGGATGCCGAGTCCCGAGCTGCCGTGCTTCTGTCTGAGGTGGGTACTTTGAAGGATGATGTATCGGGTCTGAAAGTCAAGGTTGAGGGTTTGAAGGAGGAGAAGGCCGTGTTGCTTGCTGATGTGAAGGAGGCTATTGCTGCCACTGAGGAGACGATGAAGGCTCAGGCCTTGGTTCTTGCGCCGGGTGTGGACGTGTCCGCAATGGGGGCGTTTAGGACTGTCCGTAATGGCGTGATCGTCGATCTCCAGTAATTTCTTATGTTTTTTGCTTTTGTTATAAAAACTTGTAGTTTTGTTTGGTATTCTGGCCGAGTGGCCGTGCTTGTAACATGGAGTTTTTTGTGATTTTGTTTGACTTCAAACTTTGTTGGGCTGCTGTGGCCGTTTTTTAGTTGTTTTTGGTTGTTTATGCGTTTAAGCAGTTTGCGTGTATTTTTAAGCCATCGTGGCTTAGGATATTTGGTAGGCGGTTTTAGTAGTATGCTGTGGATATCCGCTTTTTAGGCCTCGAGGGTGATTGGTCCTCGATGTTGGCCGTTTTGTTCTTTTGCCGTTATGACCGTATGGGGAGAAGTGGGGCAAGTGTGTTTTAAAATGAAATTTTATTAAGTTTGGGCCTCGTTAAAACCCTCCGATGTGGCGGGAAAGAGTACCCGACAATAACACTTACGAAAAATAAGGCGAAAGAATTTTAAAACAAAAAACAAAGTAAATGGGGAAACATGGGGGAATGGGGTGAGCCTACATGTAGTATCGTCGCAGGTTGGCTGCGTTCCAAGTCCTCGGGATCTCGGTTTCGTCGAGTTTTTTGAGCTTGTAGGCCCCCTTTTTGACTATTCCTTTGATTCGGTACGGGCCTTCCCAATTGGAGGTGAGCTTTCCTTCCCCTGGTGTGGGAAGTCCGATGTCATTTCGTCGTAAGACCAGGTCATCGGGTGAGAAGTCTCTCTGTATTACGCCGTGTTTGTACCTTATCTTGATTTTTTGTTTTAAGGCTAGCTCTCGCATGTGGGCTATGGATCTGATGTCGTCTGTGAGGTCTCACTCTGCATCTTCATCGTTGCCTCCGATGGTCCTTCTTGGACTAGGGTCCCTGACCTCGATGGGAATGATGGCTTCTACCCCGTATGTGAGGCGGAAGGAGGTCTCCCCCGTGGAGCTTTGGAGGGTAGTTCGATATGACCAGAGTACCGATCCGAGCTCATCGGCCCAGAGTCCTTTGGCTTCGTCGAGCCGTTTTTTGAGTCCTTTGATTATTATTTTGTTTGCCGATTCGACTTGCCCGTTGGTCTGGGGGTGTTCTACTGAGCTGAAGCGTTGGGATATGTGGAGTCCTTCTAGGAATTCCCTGAACTTCTTGTCGGTGAACTGGATTCCGTTGTCTGAGATTATGACTTCTGGGATGCCGAATCGGGTAATTATATGTCTCCAGAGGAATTTACGGCATTGGGCAACCGTGATGGAGGCCAGGGGTTCGGCTTCGATCCATTGGTGTAGTAGTCAACTGCGACTATGATGTATCGGAGTTGTCCGGGGGCTGTCAGGAAGGGGCCGATGAGGTCGATACCCCAAGTTCCGAATGGCCGATCTGCCGTTAATGTGTTGAGCGGCTTTATGATAGTTAGAGTGCTTTTGGCACTTGTCGCAGTTTTTAACTGTTTGGATGGAGTCTTTGATGATTGAAGGTAAGAAGTAGCCGGCCTGGATGATCTTCTGGGCCAATGTTTTGCCTCTGATGTGATGGCCGCAGCAACCCTCATAGATTTTGCGGAGTATGTACTCCGTGTCCTTGGGCTCGATGCATTTGAGCAGGGGTTGCGAAAATCCTTGTTTGTATAGTTGTCTCGTTATGACGGTGTTAGTTAGCGGCTTCCCTTTTTATCCGTTTTGCCTCCTTCGGGTCCTCGGGTAGTACTCCGTTGAGGAGGTATTGTAGGATGGGGGAGGTCCATGATTCCTGGTCGGAGATCGGCAGGCTGGTGTCGGTGGTGTTTGATATCAATGGCGTTCTGATGACTTCTTGGATTAGTAACCGGTTGCCTTGTCCCGGTTTGGTGCTGGCTAGTTTCGAGAGCAGATCTGCCCTTGCATTTTATTTTCTGGGAACGTGTTGTATGGTTACCTGGTCAAATTCTTCCTTTATTTTGTTTACTTTGGTGAGGTATTGTTGGAGCAGGGGGTCTCGTGTTTGGTAGTCTCCGTTAACTTGGGAGCTGACTACTTGTGAGTCGCTGCATACCTCCAAAATTTTTGCCCCAACTTCTTTGGCTAGAGTTAAGCCGGCTAAGAGAGCTTCGTATTCTGCTTGGTTATTGGATACTGGGAACTCGTATCGAATGGATTGTTCGATTACGATCCCGTTTTGACTTTTGATTATGACACCGGCTCCGTCGGAGGTGGTATTAGATGAGCCGTCTACGTGTAGTTTCCAAGATTCGGGGATGGAATTTCCTGGTGTCATCTCAGCGATGAAGTCTGCCATGGCCTATGCTTTGATTGCATTCCGAGGTTCAAATTTTATTTGGAATTGGGATAGTTCGATGGACCATGCTAGCATCCTTCCCGCTAGGTCGGGCTTCTGTAGGACTTGCCTGACCGCTTGGTCGGTTCGGACCGTAATGGGGTGTGCTTGGAAGTATTGTCAAAGACGACAGGATGCCGTGAGGAGCGCGAAGGCAAGTTTCTCGAGGCGTGAGTAGCGTGATTCCATGTCTTGTAAGACTTTGCTTATGAAGTAGATGGGCCGTTGGGCTTTATTCTCGTCTTCTCGGATGAGTGCTGCTGCGAGAGCTTCTTCTATTATAGATAGGTACAGGTAAAGGATCTCTCTAGCGAGAACTAAGGGTTCCACTAGGATTTTCTTGAAAGGTTGGAACGCTTTTTCGCATTCTGTTTCCCATTTGAAGGAGATTCCCTTTTTCATGAGTTTGAAGAAAGAGATCGCCTTTTGAGCTGATGCGCTGAGAAAGCGGGATAATGCGGTTAGCCGGCCAGTGAGTTTCTGGATATCTTTGAGGTTTTTTGGGCTTGTGATAAACCCATATTTTATGATATATTTTGTGCTTAATCTGAGTGATTTATTCAATCCTTGACCCACTTATTCATATTAATTGCATGGTTTTACTTTCCCTTCCTTATTATGTGATGTATGTGAAAAACATGTTTCCTATGCTTAAAAATAATTATTTTGATTACCCTTTATTTCCATTCGATGCCGTGATTCGTGTGTTGAGTAGTTTCAGATCTTCTAAGGCAAGAATGACTTAAAGGATGGAAAGGAAACATACAAAAATGGAAGGAAAGCACAAAACAGAGTTTTTGAAGAAACTGGCAGCCACGCGATCGCATGGGCGACGTGGCCGCATGCCAGCGCGAAAAGACATTGACGCGGTTGCATGACTGACGTGACCGCGTGACAAGAAAAACTCCGAATGATGCGACCGCGTGACCCACGCGGACGCGTGACAGAGGCCACACACCAGAAATTGCAGAAAATGCTCATAGCGAATTCTGAAGCCCTTTTTGGCCCAAATCTAAGTCCAGAAGGCATAGACCAGAGGTTATGAAGTGGGGGAATGCATCCATTCAAGGAGAGTCTCCAATTAGTTAGTTTTCCATGATTTAGATTTAGTTTTGAGAGGGAGATTCTATCCTCTCTCTTTAGGATTAGGATTTAGATTAGGATTCTATGCGCTTTTAGAATTATCTCTTTTTATCAGGTTCAATATTCCTTTTTATTATTTTTCCAATTTTATTTATGAATTCTTCTATGTTACAGATTACTCTTTGAATTAATGTTATTTGAGGTATTTCAGTTTATTATTGCTTTCTTTTATTTACATTATTGTTATTCCCATCTGAAGACATTTTTATTCCAGTAGATTTACTTTTCTCCTTTTGGTCTTGGTTAAGAAATCAGTAACTCAGGAGTTATCAAACTCAAGCATGATTGATAATTGTTATCTTTGCTAATTGAACTGAACTTCTATAATCCTAATCTTTCCTTAGGGATTAACTAGGATTCGAAGATCAAACTAATTAGTCACTTGACCTTTCTTTACTTTAAGTAAAGACTAATTGAGTGGAATTGAGATTCAATTTTCATCATAATTGATAAGGATAACTAGGATAGGACTTCTAATTTCTCATATCTTGCCAAAAGTGTGTTTTACAGTTATTTATTTAAATTATAGTCTTTTACTTATTTTAACTTGCAATTTAAATTACTTGTTCCCTACCTTCAAAATCCCAATTTACAATCTTCATAACCAATAATAAGAACATACTTTCCTGCAGTTCCTTGAGAAGACGACCCGAGGTTTAAATACTCGGTTATCAAATTTAAAGGGGTTTGTTACTTGTGACAACCAAAACGTTTGTACGAAGGGATTTCTGTTGGTTTAGAATCTATATCTACAACGCGACTATTTTTATAAAATTCTTTACTAGCAAAAAATCCTAACGTCAAAATGGTGCCGTTGCCGGGGAATTGCAATCGTGTGCCTTATTATTGGTTATTGTAAATATTTTTTTTACGTGTTTATTTGTTTTTATTTTCTTCTTTTATCTTCATTAGCTACTATGAATTCTCACCCCTCTCGCTTTGAGTTTTGTTCTAATATTGTTGAAAGGAATGAAAGTTATAACAGGAACATGCATCAAGGTCAGAGCAATCAAAGATGGATGGAGCCAAGAGGATCTGATCAACCCTTTTGGTAGCAACACCCTCCAAGACATCATGGACAAAGACCATTCTACAATGCATACCAAGGCAATGGACATGGTGCACAACCTCGTAGTTACCAACAAGCCCCACCCTATGCTTATGGGCCATCCTCTCAACACAACCTTGAACCACTACACTCACAAGCTCCTTTTCACCATTCGCCACCATATGATCCTCATTTACCCCGATTCCAATCCAATTACTCCCAAACACCACCACTTCCCAATGTACCACGTCCAAATCCATCACCCCAAGAATCAGAAGTTCGCCTCAAGGGAACAGTAGATCAACTTCAAACAACCCTTCATCAACTGGAGCAAGTAATAAGTCAATTATCTTCTAGACGTTCGAACATTCAAGGGCCTCCCAAAGCCCCATGTGGGCAATCTAATGAAAGGTGTAGCATGAAGGAGATATTAGAAACTCCAGTGGACAAGACAGAGCATGACTTCGTACTAGAACAAGCAGAGGAAGCTGTCATTATACAAGAAGAAGAGTTGGTTGAAGACTTAGGAGACGCTGAACTTCCATGGAAACCCAGAGTTGTGGAGAATTCTATCAAGGCCGTTACAATTGATGCTAAAGAGGATAGTGTACAACCCCCAAAGCAAGTCTCTTATGAAGAACTAGATGGAATGACCCAAGAAGAAAATTCTCTTGATGATGATAGTCACAAGTCCAATTCTTCTAGTAATGAACTTGCATCCGCGAGTGAATTCTCTGAGATCGAAAAATCTTTCCCAAGTGAGTACGAAGATGATACGGAGGTAGATTTTTCCCAACCTCCCGTTTATGACTTGAGTGACGAGGAAGACATAGAAGGCTTTGATCAGGACATGGATACATTCGAAGAATCTTGCAAAGAAGTGAAGAATTTCACAGAAGAGCACAAGGGAGTAAAACTCACAAAACCACTGGAACCACCTATCCCAAGGCCATTACCACCCAATACAAGCTTCAAGTGGGTACAATCCTTAACCTTTAGCTTTATTTTTCCACTTGAATATGGTTTGCTTGACACAAATGGCCAGCTTAGAGCTCTCTACGGCTTTAAGAGTAAAAGGGAAATGGCTCGTACTCAGAGCTGGTGCACAAGGTTCAACAAGGTTCCACGCTTCGACTCAAAGTGTACGGATCGACATCATGATCTATCAAATGGATCTCGGAAAACGTTTGGTTATTCTGGTGAGAATCTAATTTCTAAACCGCCCGGATGGAAAAATATAGATTAAGATGAAGGCGGATTTAAAAGCCAAGTTTGGGATCCTGGAATTTATTCTGACACTCGTCACTCCGGGAGCTTGAGAATCTATTTGAAGCTGCTCAGAAGCTTTACATGCCTAGTTTGGGACCCCGGAGGTTATTGGCATTCCAAGCATTGGTGGAGATTTCTGGATGAATTTAAGCACAAGCCACCATAACAGTCAGCTCATCCAATGTCCAACTTAAGGACTTTAACTAAAAGTGCTAGGAGGGAGACAACCCACCATGGTATGATCGTTCATTTTTTCAATTTTAATTTTATTCCGTTTTGTTTATTTTTGAGTTTTATTTTATTTTACTTCATTGAACCTGGAATCATGCATAACATTCATATTAGCATTGCATTCTGCATTTTGCACAAAAAAAAAGGTTTACGACGTGACCGCATCATTCATGCGATCGCGTCAAGTTGCGAAAAATACTTCCCACGCGACCGCGTCATTCACGCGGCCGCGTGATCTGGAGATCGGCGTAAACATCCAACGACCAGAAAGTTAGGCTGGAATCGTGCGGCCATTGTGCATAAAACACCCACGCGATCGCGTCCCTGATGCGATCGCGTCACTTGCACAACATCAATCCCACGCGATAGCGTGAGCGACGCGATCGCGTCGCATGGATTGCACAACACCCTAAAAGGAGACAGAGAGTTGCGCTGAAATGACGCTGGAATCGTGCGTTTAGCACAATTTCCAGTGACGCGATCGCATGCCCCAAGTGATCGCGTCATTCGCTCCCTAATCCATTCCATGCGATCGTGTGTCCCATGCGATCGCGTCAACCACCATTTCAGCCCAACCACGCGACCGCGTGCCCCACGCGATCGCGTGGATTCAAATTCCATAACCCCCCAGTCACGCGAACCTTACCATTCGCGCCCCCCCCAAACCCTTCTCCTTCCTCTCTTCTTCTCCAACCACCCAACCACCACCCAGCCACCATCATCGACCACCCAGACCCCGTCGCCACCCACGCCCCCCTTCCCCCTTTCCCCTTCTTTCTTCTTCTTCCTTCTTCTTCCTCCCTCCACCGCCACTGCCCCCTCCGCGATCACCACCCCACCGCGCCGCCGTCACCACCGCGCCCCCGTCCGCCACCCATGCCCCCTCCCTTCCTTCCCTTTCTCTCCCCCTACCCCCATTGCCCTTCCCGAAGCCCCTGCCTCCGAATAGCAACGGCCGCCGCCTCCGCCACCCTCCTCCGCCGCACCCGACGCCACCGCCACCATCCCCCAGCCACTTCTCTGCCCCACTCTCCTTAATTCGCCTACCAGGTTCCACCGAACGCCACCCTTTTATCCATTCGTAGTTAATTCATATTTTTTCTTTTTATGTTCATATTTAGGCTAGTTAGTTATGCATGTTGTAGTGGATTTTAGGTTGTTAGGTAGCCTAGGATGTGGTTAGTGGATTTAGGCCTGTTTAATTGCGCTGTTCGTGTCTCTTGTTTTATAATTTTCGTAATTCTGCTGTTGCTATATGTTAATAATGTTCATATGCCGTTCTTCAAGTTCATTCTTGTTCATACTCTTTAATTGCAATCTGTTTATTTTCCGGGACAATCCAATACAGCCGGAATGCTGCCCAAATTTTTATAAACTGTTTTTGACTTTCATTCATGTTTTGGTTTTGGCTATTTAAACTCTGCTTTACTCTGCTTTTACCAAACCAATTCATGAATGCTAGGGCAAGCTTTCTTATTCTTTTTGATTTCATGGTTCTTAATCTGCATTTTTGATGTTTAGATTCCAATTTTCGCTATTTCTATATCTATCTGAGTCATCATCAACTTAATTTCCTTGTTTGGATATGAGTTACCTATAGCTTCTATATGTGAATGCCTGTTACTTGGAATATGATCATTATGCCACTTACTTTACCCACTTTTTACTAACTCATTTTAACTTCCTAAACTATTTTTCATTTCTAACCAAACCTAACCTTTCAAAACATTTCTTCTGGTTTTTTACTTTCTTTTAACATTCTAACCAAGGCATGATGATACTTTTTCTAATTAACTTGAACTGAAGTACATTTTGGATTGTAACATTTTTCTTCTCAGTATTCTAACTCTTATACAATCCTTAATGCAAAATTGCTTAACTCAATTTCCTCTTCTATTGCTCCTTTGCCACTTTGTGTTTCTTTTGATTATTTGCCTATTTGTTTTCCTATTTTTTATTATATCCTGGTTTTCTGTCTTTCAGGATGTCTGCCAGCCAAAGAAAAGGAAAAGCAAAGGCTACTACTGACAAACGTAAAAGAGGAGAATCCGCTATGTCCATCATGGATATCATGCACGATGACTCCTGGCGGGAGAAAAACTTTACCCCGCAGGAGAAGGCTGACCAGCTACTCCCTGCTACTGATCCAGTAAAGTTTGCAAACCGATACTGTGAGCTGAAGTATCCGGTGTTTGCAACCTCCAGGAACCTGTACCTAGAGAGGACTCTGAAGATCCCAGAAGAACTCCAGCAATACACCTCTGATCAGATCAAACAAAGAGGCTGGTTCTTCCTGGAAAGAAACCTGACTGAGGTCAATGCATCTTGGGTAAGGGAATTCTACTGCAATTACTTCAAAACTTCCCTAGATGCAGTGAACCTAAGAGGGAAGCAGATTCTGGTCACTGAAGAGGCCATAGAGGATGTTCTGAAACTTCTGCCTAAATCTGATCAGCTGGATGGTTATCAAAGAGATGAGGAGGATATGCGCTTCATGAAGTTTGATTGGGATGCAGTCAAGGCCAGGATAGCCCTTGACCCGACCGTTCCATGGATCATGGGTCAGAACACCACTATGCCAAAGGGAATCAAGCGGATTTACTTAAATGATGAGGCTCGGCTATGGAACCAGATCCTGAGCAATTTTGTCATGCCGAGTACCCATGAGACAGAGATCCCTGCCGCTATGATCACCCTTCTATGGTGTGTGATAGAGGGTAAGGACCTGTACCTGCCACGCTTTATCCGGTACTATATGGCCAGGGTCCACGTCTGAGGCACTCTTCCCTTTCCTTATCTGATTACACAGCTAGGCCGTCGAGCTGACGTACCTTGGGAGGATGCTGATGAGAAGCCACCTGCTGCAGAATGCAAGAAGATTATCCCTCACAGCATGAACTTTCTGGCTTTCGGCTATAGACCTCCATTCCTCACTGCTACTGCTGAGACAGCTACACCATCTGCCGGCCCCTCTTCTTCCACAGCTACCCCTACTACCACCACTGCACCTCCACCTGCCTCAGAGCCCATCTATCACCTAGTGCACCGCCTGTTTCGACGGCTTGACCAGATGGAGCGTCGCAACAAGCGACGCTATGAGCACCTGAAGCTGATGATACGATCTGGCGACATCCCCTCCGAGCCTGACACACCATCCGAGGCATCTGAGGAAGAGGCGGATGATCACGAGGCAGAGACCCATCCACAGAGCGAGGCTGCGCAGGCAGGCACAGAGCAGGCCGCATCACATCAGGAGGCTCTGCCTCAGATCCAGGCTGTAGACCCCGAGATCCCTATCCAGTCAACACCTCCTCTGCAGCAGGCAGATCTTCAGACTACCACCACAGAGACTCCAGCTACCCACCTTTCCAGTGATGACACCCCTTCACACTCTGCTTGAGTGAGCATCAGGGACAATGCTTCATTTTAAGTGTGGGGAGGTCGCCATCTCTGGCGTATTTTTGGTGAACCACTACAGACTCTCTCATTTTATTTTGCTATTTTTCTGTATTTTTCTCTTTATTTTTATTTTTATTCTCCTAGTACTTATACGTTGCTATTTTCATGTATTTATACTCTATTTTTTGTATTTTGCATTTTCAGTTCATATCGCCATTTAGTTTAGTAGCAATTCTAACTTATTAGTTATAGAAATTGTGGATTAATTAGTATAGTTTACCCTTTTTAGCATAAGATAGCTTAGTTTAATTTGAAAATATAAAAAGGAAGTAAACTAGAGACTTGAACATAATAGAAACAACCCACACCTTGTATATATAGCATTATATGTTAGTTAGTTAACAACATTTCATCAAGGAGAAACACAAACTCTAAAGCCATTCAAAATAAATTTTACATTGAGAATAATGGGAACTTTTAATTTTACTTGCATGACATACATAATTGATATATGATTTCTGAGTTAGAGAACACACAGCCTGTGAGTTTTGAGCTTAATTGTATGGTTACATTCAAACCATAATTTTTATTCCTGTGTGTTCTGCCCTTCTTTTTTTCTGATGTTCTTTACTTTGTTTTAATCTATATGTCCGATTATAGAATAGAAATACATACCAAGAGAGTGATTGAGGCCATTGTTTAATTTTAGCTCACTTATCCCAAATTAGCCTACCCTTTACATCACCCTTGTTAGCCCCCTTGAGCCTTTAAATCCCCTCTTATTCTATAAGCCACAATACTAGCCTTAAACAGAAAAATAAAATAAAAATTCCAAGTTGAATCCTTGGTTAGCTTAAGATAGAAAGTGTGTAATTGTTTAAGTGTGAGAAACCTATTGGGAACATGGATGATAAAAACAAAAGGTAGAAAAGTTGAAAAGAATAAAATTATTCAAATAAAAATTTTGGGAAGCATGCTCATGTAAAATCAAATAATTGAATTACCATGTGCAATAAAAAAACAAAACAAAAAAACAAAAAAAATGTTATTTTTCAGTATTGGAATAAAGGGGATACAAAAGGATTTCCCAAATGCAAAATAAATGCACATGAGACAAAAGTTAAAGTATGAGCATGTAACATCAAAAGTGGGAAAAAGTGGGAACATAGGTAAAGAAGTTTTGCTTTACAAAGTATGTATGTTAGATGAGATCTTAGACTAATCAAGGATTCACTTAATTAGCTCACTTAGCCTTATACATATACCTTTACCTTTACCTTGGCCCCATTACAACCTTAATTAAAGACCTCATGACTTTGGTATGTCTATATTCTATAATTGTTGATTGGTTAGATGAAGAACAAAGTTATAGAAAGGAAGGATAAAAAGAAGAATAGAGTGATTAACCCAATAAACACTGAGTGACTAGAGAGTAAACACAAAATCCAGTGAGGGTTCAATAGCTCATTAACATATATCTCTGCTTGAATTATTAATTGTCTTGCAAGTTTATAAAATATTTTTCTCTCCCATCTCAACTGTAAAAGTGCTTTATCATTATCTAAGGTTTGGCTATGTATATATATATATATGACTCCTTGAGAATGTGAATTAATTCAACTACATGTAAGCTTTATATACAAGTGAATAACAATTAAGAATTGCATGATGCATCTAGGTAGTTGCATTTAGAATAGATTGCATTGCATGAGACTCCACCACTTTAACCTTACCTTACTCTTTATCTTGGACTTAGCATGAGGACATGCTATTGTTTAAGTGTGGGGAGGTTGATAAACCCATATTTTATGATATATTTTGTGCTTAATCTGAGTGATTTATTCAATCTTTCACCCACTTATTCATATTAATTGCATGGTTTTACTTTTCCTTCCTTATTATGTGATGTATGTGAAAAACATGTTTCCTATGCTTAAAAATAATTATTTTGATTACCCTTTATTTCCATTCGATGCCATGATTCGTGTGTTGAGTAGTTTCAGATCTTCTATGGCAGGAATGACTTAAAGGATGGAAAGGAAACATACAAAAATGGAAGGAAAGCACAAAATAGAGTTTTTGAAGAAACTGGCAGCCACGCGATCGCATGGGTGACGTGGCCGCATGCCAGCGCGAAAAGGCATTGACGCGGTTGCATGACTGACGTGACTGCGTGACAAGGAAAACTCCGAATGACGTGACCGCGTGACCCACGCGGACGTGTGACAGAGGCCACACACCAGAAATTGCAGAAAACGCTCATAGCGAATTCTGAAGCCCTTTTTGGCCCAAATCAAAGTCCAGAAGGCATAGACCAGAGGTTATGAAGTGGGAGAATGCATCCATTCAAGGAGAGTCTCCAATTAGTTAGTTTTCCATGATTTAGATTTAGTTTTGAGAGGGAGATTCTCTCCTTTCTCTTTAGGATTAGGATTTAGATTAGGATTCTATGCGCTTTTAGAATTATCTCTTTTTATCAGGTTCAATATTCCTTTTTATTATTTTCCCAATTTTGTTTATGAATTCTTCTATGTTACAGATTACTCTTTGAATTAATGTTATTTGAGGTATTTCAGTTTATTATTGCTTTCTTTTATTTACATTATTGTTATTCCCATCTGAAGACATTTTTATTCCAGTAGATTTACTTTTCTCCTTTTGGTCTTGGTTGAGAAATCAGTAACTCAGGAGTTATCAAACTCAAGCATGATTGATAATTGTTATCTTTGCTAATTGAACTGAACTTCTATAATCCCAATCTTTCCTTAGGGATTAACTAGGATTCGAAGATCAAACTAATTAGTCACTTGACCTTTCTTTACTTTAAGTAAAGACTAATTGAGTGGAATTGAGATTCAATTTTCATCATCATTGATAAGGATAACTAGGATAGGACTTCTAATTTCTCATATCTTGCCAAAAGTGTGTTTTACAGTTATTTATTTAAATTACAGTCTTTTACTTATTTTAAATTGCAATTTAAATTACTTGTTCCCTACCTTCAAAACCCCAATTTACAATCTTCATAACCAATAATAAGAACATACTTCCCTGCAGTTCCTTGAGAAGAGGACCCGAGGTTTAAATACTCGGTTATCAAATTTAAAGGGGTTTGTTACTTGTGACAACCAAAACGTTTGTACGAAGGGATTTCTGTTGGTTTAGAATCTATATCTACAACACGACTATTTTTATAAAATTCTTTACTAGCAAAAAATCCTAACGTCAGCTTGCCATTTCGAGGACAGCTCTGCATTTTTCGGGGTTTACCTCTACCTCGCGTTGTGTGATCATCAAGCCGAGAAACTTTTCTGCATCCATCCTAAATGCACGTTTGGTCAGGTTGAGGAGCATTCGATGCTTCCTTAAGGTATCCATTATGAGTTCGAGGTTGTTGATGAGTTGTTCGCTAGATTCGGTCTTTGCGAGCATGTTGTCTATATAGACTTCTAGCTTGGTCCCGGACAGATCTTGGAATATTTTGTTAACGAGTCTTTGGTAGGTGGCTCCGGCGTTTTTTAGGCTGAAGGGCATGACTTTGAAACCGTACGTGCCGTCAGGCTGATGAAGACCGTTTTTTCCTCGTCGGGCCGGTGCATGGGTATCTGATTGTACCCGGAGTATGCGTCCATGAAGCTGAGGTATTGGTGGCCAGATGCAGCGTCTACTAGTCCGTCAGTGTTTGGTAGGGGAAAGGCATCTTTTGGACAGGCTTTGTTTAAGTCTGTGTATTCGACGCACATCCGCCATTTTCTGTTAGCTTTTTTGACTATTACGACGTTAGCCAGCCAGGTCGCATAGGGTAGTTCGCTGATGAAGCATGCTTCGAGGAGGGCTTTGACTTGCTTTTTGACTTCGGTAGCTCGATCGGGGGACATTTTTCGTCTCTTTTGTGTGACGGTCTTGGCCATAGGGTCTACAGCTAGCCGGTGGGATATTAGGTCGGGGTCTATACCCGGCATGTCGGCGGGTGTGAATGCGAACATATCTCTATTCCATTTTAAGAGGCGAGAGAGGTCCTCCTTAATGTCGTAGGGGAGGTTCCGGTTGATGAAAGTGTGTTCTTCTTTGGTTTGGCCTATTTGTAACTTCTCCATGTCTCCCTCTAGTTCTAGTCGAGGTTGCCCGTCTTGTCGAGCGTCCAGGTCAGCTAAGAATATGCCGGCCATGTCCCGGGATCTCTTCTGTAGGGCTAAGCTGGTGTTGTCGCATTTTGCCGCGGTTTTCCGGTCTCCGTGGATAGTCCCAACAGAGCCATCTTCTGCTGTGAACTTCATTAGGAGGTATTTGGTGAAGATGACGGCGGAGAGGCCATTTATTGTTTTCCTTCCAAGGATGACACTATAGGCGGTGGAGTCTTTGAGGACTACGAATTCGGACAGAATTGTCTTCCTCTGGTCTCCCTTTCCTATGGTAAGAGGGAGGGTGATCGAGCCATCCGGTTTGAGGAAGTTATCCCCTAGCCCGGTTACTCCGTTACGGTGTGTTTGGAGGTTGTCGTCGCAGACTCCGAGTTTGTTGAAAGCCCCTCTAAAAAGGATGTTGGAGTCCGCTCCCGTGTCGACTAGTATTCTTTTGACTAGTCCGGTTTCGATTTTTGCCGAGATGACGAAGGGGGCATCTTCCACCGAGGTACTGTGTTGGCAGTCCTCGGGGGAGAACGTTATTGCTTTATCGGTGGTGGTTGCATTTTATTGTCTGACTGCCAGTACTTTGAGGTCCTTTTTTAGTGCCGATTTTGATTTCCCCGGGACGTCTTTGCCTCTGATGACGTTCACGATAATGGTCGGGTCAGTTTCCGGGCTTTCTCTGGGGCCTTGTCGTTGTGCTCTCAGGTTACGTCCTTCTCTTTCTGGTGATCTTTCCTTTTCTGCGCGTCTTGGTTCCCTGATGATTTTCGCGAACTCGGAGAGTTTGCCGTCTCGTATAGCTTGTTCAAGGGCGTCTTTTAAATCAAAGCAGTCCTGCGTCCTATGTCCATATCCTCGGTGGTAGTCGCAGTAGAAGGTCTTGTTGCCACATGTTCTCTCTTTTAGCTGTCGAGCCTTCGGGAGGATGCCGCGGTCTGCTATTTGGTGGTATATCTCGGTGATCGGTGCTGTCAGTGGTGTGTAGTTGGAGAATTTTCCGACTCTGGGGGGTCGGTTTGTGTTCACTGGCTTGTGGTGTTCCTTCTGATTCTCTCTAGAGGGGGGTTATGCTGAGGTGTCGGCAAGCCGTGTTGTGTGCTGCCGTGCTGCCGTTTGTTGGTGGCTACGACTTGGCTTACTTTTTCGTCCTTTATGTACTCTTTAGCGACGCTTTGTATTTCGTGCATAGTCCATACTGGTTTGGTAGTGAGGTGTTTTCGGAAGTCCTCGTTTGTGAGTCCGTTTGTAAGGCAAAGGCTTGCGACCGAGTCTGTGAGTCCGTTGACTGTCAGGCACTCGTCGTTGAATTGGTCGAGGTATTTCCTTGTGGACTCGTCTTGTTTCTGCGTGACTCCCAATAGGTTGATGGGGTGTTTGGCTTTGGTGATTCTGGAAGCCGGTTATGGATCCGTTGGGGAGGGCATTAAACCATTTGATCGCTGGTCCAGCTAGGGTTACTGGGAAGGCTTTGCATCGGACGGCGTCGGCGGTGCCTTCTAGGTTCATCCTGGCCTCGAAGGCCGTTAGGTGCTCTTGGGGATCTTTGGTTCCGTCGTACTTGATGAGCGGATAATTTATACGCTTTTTGACATTGTTTTTAGTATGTTTTTAGTAGGATCTAGTTACTTTTAGGGATGTTTTCATTAGTTTTTATGTTAAATTCACATTTCTGGACTTTACTATGAGTTTGTGTGTTTTTCTGTGATTTCAGGTATTTTCTGGCTGAAATTGAGGGACTTGAGCAGAAATTAGATTCAGAGGTTGAAGAAGGACTGCTGATACTGTTGGATTCTGACCTTTCTGCACTTAAAATGGATTTTCTGGAGCTACAGAACTCGAAATGGCGCGCTTCCAATTGCGTTGGAAAGTAGACATCCAGGGCTTTCCAGCAATATATAATAGTCCATACTTTGGCCAAGAATAGATGACTTAAACTGGCGTTCAACGCCAGCTTTCTGCCCAAATATGGCGTCCAGCGCCAGAAAAGGAGCCAAAACCAGAGTTGAACGCCCAAACTGGCACAAAAGCTGACGTTCAACTCCAAGAAGGACCTCTACACGTGCAACACTCAAAGCCCAGCCCAAGCACACACCAAGTGGGCCCCAGAAGTGGATTTATGCATCAATTACTTACTCATGTAAACCCTAGTAGCTAGTTTATTATAAATAGGACCTTTTACTATTGTATTAGGTATCTTTGAACGCATTGTTCTTAGACCATGGGGGCTGGCCATCTCGGCCATGCCTGGACCTTCACTTATGTATTTTTAACGGTAGAGTTTCTACACTCCATAGATTAAGGTGTGGAGCTCTGCTGTTCCTCAAAGATTAATGCAAAGTACTACTGTTTTCTATTCAATTCATCTTATTTCGCTTCTAAGATATCCATTCGCACCCAAGAACGTGATGAAGGTGATGATTATGTGTGACGCTCATCACCATTCTCCCTATGAACACGTGCCTGACAAACACTTCCGTTCTACATGCAACAAGCTAGAATGAATATCTCTTAGATCTCTTAATCGGAATCTTCGTGGCGTAAGCTAGAATGATGGCGGCATTCAAGAGAATCCGGAAAGTCTAAACCTTGTCTGTGGTATTCCGAGTAGGATTCAATGATTGAATGACTGTGACGAGCTTCAAACTCGCGATTGCTGGGCGTTAGTGACAGACGCAAAAGGAGGGTGAATCCTATTCCAGCATGATCGAGAACCGACAGATGATTAGCCGTGCTGTGACAGAGCATGTGAGCATATTTTTCACTGAGAGGAGGGGATGTAGCCACTGACAACGGTGATGCCCTTGCATAAAGCCAGCCATGGAAAGGAGTAAGACTGATTGGATGAAGATAGCAGGAAAGCAGAGGTTTAGAGGAACGAAAGCATCTCCATTCGCTTATCTGAAATTCTCACCAATGAATTATATAAGTATTTCTATCCCTATTCTACTAATTATTATTCGAAAACACCATTATCAATTTATATCTGCCTAACTGAGATTTGCAAGGTGACCATAGCTTGCTTCATACCCACAATCTCCGTGGGATTCGACCTTACTCACGTAAAGTATTACTTGGACGACCCAGTGCACTTGCTGGTTAGTTGTATCGAAGTTGTGAACCATGGTATTGGCACCATGTTCTTGGCGCCATTGCCGGGGAAAGAAAGAGCCATGAATTTTACATGATCAAAGTGTAATTACGATTGCACATACCAAGTTGCTCACGTTGCCAGGGATTGTTTGAGCCTGGACATCACAATTTCGTGCACCAAGTTTTTGGCGCCGTTGCCGGGGATTGTTCGAGTTTGGACAACTGACGGTTCATCCTGTTGCTCAGATTAGGTAATTTTCTTTTTGTTTTCTTTTCAAAAATTGTTCAAAAATATTTCAAAACTTTCTCACCTGTTTTCAAAAAAAAAAAAATTTAGATTCAGAATTTTTAAGAATGAATTCTAGTGTTTCACGAAGCATGTGAAGCCTGGCTGGCTGTAAAGCCATGTCTAAATTTATTTGGACTGAGGCTTGCAATTTGTTATCAAGAGCAATATACTCTGGTGTTAAATGCTGAAGCTTGGCTGGCCATTGGCCATGTCTAGTGTTTTGGACCGAAGCTTTCATTGAAAGCTTGGCTGGCTAGTGAGCCATGTCTAATTCCTGGACTGAAGTTTTAGACTAAGAATGCAAGATTCCTGGAATTCATATTAAAAATTTTGGAATCCTTATTTTTCTTTTTCATATAATTTTCGAAAAAAATCCAAAAAAAATTAGAAAATCATAAAAATCAAAAATATTTTTCTGTTTCTTGTTTGAGTCATGAGTCATGTCTTAAGTTTGGTGTCAATTGCATGTGCATCTTGTATTTTTCGAAAATTTCATGCATTCATAGTGTTCTTCATGATCTTCAAGTTGTTCTTGGTAAGTCTTCTTGTTTGATCTTGATAATTTTTTGTTTTGTGTCTTTTCATGTTTATCATATGCATTCTTGAATTCTTAGTGTCTAAGCATTAAAGAATTCTAAGTTTGGTGTCTTGCATGTTTTCTTTGCATTAAAAATTTTTCAAAATTGTGTCTATGATGTTCATCTTGACATTCATAGTGTTCTTGGTGTTCATCTTGACATTCATAGCATTCTTGCATGCATCACATGTTTTGATCTAAAAATATCATGCATTGCATCATTTTAGTGTTTTTCTCTTGCATCATAAAAATTCAAAAATCAAAAAAATATCTTTCCCTTTTTCTCTCATCAAATTCGAAAATTTGGATTGACTTTTTCAAAAATTTTTAAAAATCAAATTGTTTCTCATGAGTCAAATCAAATTTTCAATTTGAAAATCTTATCTTTTTCAAAATCTTTTTCAAAAATCAAATCTTTTTCAAAATTCTTAGTTATTTTCGAAAATTCCAAAAATATTTTTCAAAAATCTTTTTCTTATTTTTATATCAAATTTTCGAAAATAACATAATCAATTAATGTTTTGATTCAAAAATTTGAAGTTTGTTACTTGCTTGTTAAGAAAGATTCAAACTTTAAGTTCTAGAATCATATCTTGTGATTTCTTGTGAATCAAGTCATTAATTGAGATTTTAAAAATCAAATCTTTTTCAAAATTAGTTTCTAAAATATCTTCTTATCTTATCTTTTTCAAAAATATCTTTTCAAAATATCTTTTCTAACTTACTAACTTCTTATCTTTTCAAAATTTGTTTCAACTAACTAACTAACTTTTTGTTTGTTTCTTATCTTTTTCAAAACTACCTAACTAACTCTCTCTCTCTCTCTCTCTCTCTATTTTCGAAAATATCTTCCCCCTTTTTCAAAATTTCTTTTTAATTAACTATTATTTTAAATTTTTAAATCTTAATTTTCGAAAAACTACTAACATTTTTCAAAAACCATTTTCGAAAATCACTAACTCTTTTTCAAAAATATTTTTCGAAAATTATCCCTCCCCCATCTTATTCTATTTATTCATTCATATCCTAACATCTCATCTCACATCTCTGCCATCCTCACAGTTGTGTTTCTTCCATTATATTACATTCTTTGTCTCCCCCTCTTCTTCTACTCACACAGGGATCCCTATACTGTGGTATAAAGGATCCATATTATTATTATTATTATTTTTCTGTGCCTTCTTCTTTGTCATATGAGCAGGAGCAAGGATAAGAACATTCTTGTGGAAGCAGATCCAGAACCTGAAAGGACTCTGAAAAGGAAACTAAGAGAAGCTAAAATACAACAATCCAGAGATAACCTTTCAGAAATTTTCGAACAGGAAGAGGAGATGGCAGCCGAAAATAATAATAATGTAAGGAAGATGCTTGGTGACTTTACTGCACCTAATTCCAATTTACATGGAAGAAGCATCTCCATTCCTGCCATTGAAGCAAGCAACTTTGAGCTGAAACCTCAATTAGTTTCTCTGATGCAGCAGAACTGCAAGTTTCATGGACTTCCATCTGAAGATCCTTTTCAGTTCTTAACTGAATTCTTGCAGATATGTGATAATGTTAAGACTAATGGAGTAGATCCTGAAGTCTACAGGCTCATGCTTTTCCCTTTTGCTGTAAGAGACAGAGCTAGATTATGGTTGGATTCTCAACCCAAAGACAGCCTGAACTTTTGGGATAAGCTGGTCACGGCTTTCTTAGCCAAGTACTTTCCTCCTCAAAAGCTGAGCAAGCTTAGAGCTGATGTTCAAACCTTCAGACAGAAAGAAGGTGAATCCCTCTATGAAGCTTGGGAAAGATACAAACAGTTGACCAAAAAGTGTCCTTCTGACATGCTTTCAGAATGGACCATCCTGGATATATTCTATGATGGTTTATCTGAGCTATCAAAGATGTCACTGGACACTTCTGCAGGTGGATCCATTCACCTAAAGAAAACGCCTGCAGAAGCTCAAGAACTCATTGACATGGTTGCTAACAACCAGTTCATGTACACTTCTGAAAGGAATCCTGTGAGTAATAGGACGCCTATGAAGAAGGGAGTTCTTGAAGTTGATACTCTGAATGCCATATTGGCTCAGAACAAAATATTGACTCAGCAAGTCAATATGATTTCTCAGAGTCTGAATGGAATGCAAGCTGCATCCAACAGTACTCAAGAGGCTTCTTATGAAGAAGAAGCTTATGATCCTGAGAACCCTGCAATAGTAGAGGTGAATTACTTAGGTGAACCTTATGGAAACACCTATAACTCATCATGGGAAATCACCCCAATTTATCATGGAAGGATCAAAAGCCTCAACAAGGCTTTAATAATGGTGGAAGAAACAGGTTTAACAATAATAAACCTTTTCCATCATCCACTCAGCAACAGACAGAGAATTCTGAGCAGAATCCATCTAGCTTAGCAAATTTAGTCTCTGATCTATCTAAGGCCACTGAGAGTTTCATGAATGAAACAAGGTCTTCCATTAGAAATTTGGAAGCACAAGTGGGCCAGCTGAGTAAAAGGATCATTGAAATCCCTCCCAGTACTCTCCCAAGCAATACAGAAGAGAATCCAAAAGGAGAGTGCAAGGCCATTGACATAAGCAAAATGGCCGAACCCAATGAGGGAGAGGAGGACGTGAATCCCAAGGAGGAAGACCTCCTGGGATGTCCAGTGATCAATAAGGAGCTTCCCTCTGAGGAACCAAAGGACTCTGAGGCTCATCTAGAAACCATAGAGATCCCATTGAACCTCCTTATGCCCTTCATGAGCTCTGATGAGTATTCCTCTTCTGAAGAGAATGAGGATGTTACTGAAGAGCAGACTGCCAAGTTTCTTAGTGCAATCATGAAGCTGAATGCTAAACTATTTGGCATTGATACTTAGGAAGTTGAACCTCCCTTGTTCATCAATGAACTAAGTGATCTGGATCAACTGACATTGCCTCAGAAGAGACAGGATCCTGGAAAGTTCATAATACCCTGTACCATAGGCACCATGATCTTTAAGGCTCTGTGTGACCTTGGTTCAGGAATAAACCTCATGCCCCTCTCTGTAATAGAGAAACTGGGAATCTATGGGGTGCAAGCTGCTAAAATCTCATTAGAGATGGCAGACAGTTCAAGAAAACAGGCTTATGGACAAGTAGAGGACGTGTTAGTAAAGGTTGAAGGCCTTTACATCCCTGCTGATTTCATAGTCCTTGATACTGGAAAGGAAGAGGATGAATCCATCATCCTAGGAAGACCTTTCTTGGCCACAGCAAGAGCTGTGATTGATGTTGACAGAGGTGAAATAGTCCTTCAATGGAATGAGGACTCCCTTGTGTTTAAAACTCAAGGATCTCCCTCTGCAACCATGGAGAGGAAGCAGAAAAAGCTTCTCTCAAAGCAGAGTCAACCAGAGCCCCACAGTCAAACTCTAAGTTTGGTGTTGGGAGGCCACAACCAAACTCTAAGTTTGGTGTTGAACTCCCATATCCAAACTCTAAGTTTGGTGTTGGAGAGTCTCAACAAAGCTCTGCACATCTGTGAGGCTCCATGAGAGCCCACTGTCAAGCTATTGACATTAAAGAAGCGCTTGTTAGGAGGCAACCCAATGTTTATTTATCTAACTATATTTTTCTTAGTTATATGTCTTTATAGGTTCATGATCATGTGGAGTCACAAAATAAATAAAAAAATTGAAAACGGAATCAAAAACAGCAGAAGAAAAATCACACCCTGGAGGAGCATCTGTCTGGCGTTCAAACGCCAGAAC
The DNA here is from genome assembly GCF_003086295.3 of Arachis hypogaea. Lineage (NCBI taxonomy): Eukaryota > Viridiplantae > Streptophyta > Magnoliopsida > Fabales > Fabaceae > Arachis > Arachis hypogaea. Next base: position 59,702,646 of record NC_092047.1, read on the forward strand.
AGAGCATGGTTCTGGTGCTGAACGCCCAGAATGGGCAGCATCCTGGCGCTGAACGCCCAGAACAAGCATGGTTCTGGCGTTCAACGCCAGAAATGGCAGCAAATGGGCGTTGAACGCCCAAAATGGGCACCAACCTGGCGCTGAACGCCCAGAGTTGTGTGCAAGGGCATTTTACATGCCTAAATTGGTGCAGGGATGTAAATGCCTTGACACCTCAGGATCTGTGGATCCCACAGGATCATCTCAGGATCTGTGGATCCCACAGGATTATCTCAGGATCTGTGAACCCCACAGGATCCCCACCTACCTCATCATCTCTCTTTCCATTCATGATCATCCCTTCTGTTTTCCATTTACCACTCACATCCATACACCCACTACCTTCAAAATTCAACATCTCTTTCCCACCCAATCCCACCCATATGGCCGAATACACACTCCCATCCATCTCCTCCATGTCTTCTTCTTATTCTTCTATTCTTTCTTCTTTTGCTCGAGGGCGAGCAACATTCTAAGTTTGGTGTGGTAAAAGCATAGCTTTTTTGTTTTTTCCATAACCATTGATGGCACCTAAGGCCAGAGAAACCTCTAGAAAGAGGAAAGGGAAGACAAAAGCTTCCATCAAGGGTCTATAGCTCAGTGGTAGAACATTTGACTGCAAATCAAGAGATCCCTGAGATACCTCAGGGGATACATTTTCTTCCACACAACTATTGGAAGCAACTAAGGGTGGAACATCAAGAACACTCCATCATCCTTCATGAAATAAGAAAAGATCAAAAAGCAATGAGGGAGGAGCAACAAAGACAAGGAAAAGACATAGAAGAGCTCAAGGACATCATTGGTTCCTCAAGAAGGAAACGCCACCATCACTAAGGTGGATTCATTCCTTGCTCTTATTTCTTCTGTTTTTCGTTTTCTATGTTATGTGCTTATCTATGTTTGTGTCTTCATTACATGATCATTAGTAGTTAGTAACTTTGTCTTAAAGTTATGAATGTCCTATGAATCCATCACCTCTCTTAAATAAAAAATGTTTTAATTCAAAAGAACAAGAAGTACATGAGTTTCGAATTTATCCTTGAACTTAGCTTAATTATATTGATGTGGTGACAATGCTTCTTGTTTTCTGAATGTATGCTTGAACAGTGCATATGTCTTTTGAAGTTGTTGTTTAAGAATGTTATATATGTTGGCTCTTGAAAGAATGATGACTAGGAGACAGGTTATTTGATAATCTGAAAAATCATAAAAATGATTCTTGAAGCAAGAAAAAGTAGCAAAGAACAAAGCTTGCAGAAAAAAAAATTTAGGCGAAAAAAAAATATAAAAAGAAAAAAGCAAGCAGAAAAAGCCAAAAGCTCTTAAAACCAAGAGGCAAGAGCAAAAAGCCAATAACCCTTAAACCCTAAACCCTAAACCCTAAACCCTAAGGATCCCAAGGCTTTGAGCATCAGTGGATAGGAGGGCCTAAAGGAATAAAATCCTGGTCTAAGCGGCTAAACCAAGCTGTCCCTAACCATGTGCTTGTGGCGTGTAGGTGTCAACTGAAAACTTGAGACTGAGCGGTTAAAGTCAAGGTCCAAAGCAAAAGAAGAGTGTGCTTAAGAACCCTGGACACCTCTAATTGGGGACTTTAGCAAAGCTGAGTCACAATCTGAAAAGGTTCTCCCAATTATGTGTCTGTGGCATTTATGTATCCGGTGGTAATACTGGAAAACAAAGTGCTTAGGGCCACGGCCAAGACTCATAAAGAAGATGTGTTCAAGAATCATCATACTGAACTAGGAGAGTCAATAACACTATTCAAAATCTGAAGTTCCTATAGATGCCAATCATTCTAAACTTCAATGGATAAAGTGAGATGCCAAAACTATTCAAGAGGCAAAAAGCTATAAGTCCCGCTCATTTGATTGGAGCTATGTTTCATTGATAGTTTGGAATTTATAGTATATTCTCTTCTTTTTATCCTATTTTGATTTTCAGTTGCTTGGGGACAAGCAACAATTTAAGTTTGGTGTTGTGATGAGCGGATAATTTATACGCTTTTTGACATTGTTTTTAGTAGGATCTAGTTACTTTTAGGGATGTTTTCATTAGTTTTTATGTTAAATTCATATTTCTGGACTTTACTATGAGTTTGTGTGTTTTTCTGTGATTTCAGGTATTTTCTGGCTGAAATTGAGGGACTTGAGCAGAAATCAGATTCAGAGGTTGAAGAAGGACTGCTGATGCTGTTGGATTCTGACCTCCCTGCTCAAAATGGATTTTCTGGAGCTACAGAACTCGAAATGGCGCTCTTTCAATTGCGTTGGAAAGTAGACATCCAGGGCTTTCCAGCAATATATAATAGTCCATACTTTGGCCAAGAATAGACGACGTAAACTGGCGTTCAACGCCAGCTTTCTGCCCAAATATGGCGTCCAGCGCCAGAAAAGGAGCCAAAACCAGAGTTGAACGCCCAAACTGGCACAAAAGCTGGCGTTCAACTCCAAGAAGGACCTCTACACGTGCAACACTCAAAGCCCAGCCCAAGCACACACCAAATGGGCCCCGGAAGTGGATTTATGCATCAATTACTTACTCATGTAAACCCTAGTAGCTAGTTTATTATAAATAGGACCTTTTACTATTGTATTAGGTATCTTTGAACGCATTGTTCTTAGACCATGGGGGCTGGCCATCTCGGCCATGCCTGGACCTTCACTTATGTATTTTTAATGGTAGAGTTTCTACACTCCATAGATTAAGGTGTGGAGCTCTGCTGTTCCTCAAAGATTAATGCAAAGTACTACTATTTTCTATTCAATTCATCTTATTTCGCTTCTAAGATATCCATTCGCACCCAAGAACGTGATGAAGGTGATGATTATGTGTGACGCTCATCACCATTCTCCCTATGAACACGTGCCTGACAAACACTTCCGTTCTACATGCAACAAGCTAGAATGAATATCTCTTAGATCTCTTAATCGGAATCTTCGTGGCGTAAGCTAGAATGATGGCGGCATTCAAGAGAATCCGGAAAGTCTAAACCTTGTCTGTGGTATTCCGAGTAGGATTCAATGATTGAATGACTGTGACGAGCTTCAAACTCGCGATTGCTGGGCGTTAGTGACAGACGCAAAAGGAGGGTGAATCCTATTCCAGTATGATCGAGAACCGACAGATGATTAGCCGTGCTGTGACAGAGCATGTGAGCATATTTTTCACTGAGAGGAGGGGATGTAGCCACTGACAACGGTGATGCCCTTGCATAAAGCCAGCCATGGAAAGGAGTAAGACTGATTGGATGAAGATAACAGGAAAGCAGAGGTTCAGAGGAACGAAAGCATCTCCATTCGCTTATCTAAAATTCTCACCAATGAATTATATAAGTATTTTTATCCCTATTCTACTAATTATTATTCGAAAAAACCATTATCAATTTATATCTGCCTAACTGAGATTTGCAAGGTGACCATAGCTTGCTTCATACCAACAATCTCCGTGGGATTCGACCCTTACTCACGTAAGGTATTACTTGGACGACCCAGTGCACTTGCTGGTTAGTTGTATCGAAGTTGTGAACCATGGTATTGGCACCATGTTCTTGGCGCCATTGCCGGGGAAAGAAAGAGCCATAAATTTTACATGATCAAAGTGTAATTACGATTGCGCATACCAAGTTGCTCACGTTGCCAGGGATTATTTGAGCCTGGACATCACAATTTCGTGCACTAGTACTTCATGTCCATGTGTTTATCAAATCCCTTTGGGAGTTTCGCTTTTAAGATTCTCTCTGTGAAGGGAGTGGCTCCCATTATTACGTGGTCGTTTCTCGTGCGTTTGGTCTCTCGGTGCCGTCGGTCATCGTCCGTATGAACTAGATCGCAGGAGACGCTACGGTCGTACCTTTTGCTATGTCGTCGTCCTGGCGACCTGCCGTGTCTCGGGTCACGCAAGATGCTTCGAGTGTGCCTCTTGGTATGTTGCTGTTCTGGCGATCTGCCGTGGCGAGATCTTGATCTGGAGGTCGCGTGACTTCCGTTTTCGGTGTTGTATTTTTCCTTAGTAGCGACTCGGCCCTCGAGTTCCTGTACACGGAGGCAGAGGTCTGGGATTATTTGGGCTGCTTTGTCTCCTGGATTTTCGGGATGTCGTGCTTCGATGATAACGGGGTCGTTCTCTTTGTTATGCGCTGGAGTAGTTTGGCGGATGGTGCTTGCTATCCTTCCGTGGGGTACAGTTTCTTGGTGTTCAGGAGTAGGGTTCCTTGTTCGGGAGTTATCTTGGTGGCTAACCGAATGCTCTTCAAGTTCGTCCGCCATTCTGACTCAATCGGTGTAAGTCCCCACAGACGGCGCCAATGTACAAGATGTCTCCGGTACGGGTTGAGAGATGGATCGGAAACTTGCGGGTTGAGGCGGATGCTGGATCACTTGACTGGAGCAATGGGGGAGGTACCTGCAAAAACACTCCGACGCTCAAGTCAGAATGGATCAAAGAGGTATAAGATGTGAGGAATGAATGAATACCTGGAGGGACCTGGGTCCTCTATTTATAAGCGATGGTTGTTATCTTATCTTATCTTGTTTGGCTAAGATAAGGGAGATGTTTGAATTCGAAAGTTGGTTAGGAGCTTTTAATGGGCCGATTCCAGACCTTCTAGATAGGCAGAGCGGCTCGGATCTGGGTAGCCGGGTTCCAAGATCGTTCCGGGTGTGGGATCCGTGGGCCGGATCTGTAACAATATTGAATTTAAAAAATAAAGATTGTTAAGTAATTATGATTTTTTTAAATAAATAGTAAAAATAAAATAAATGTTATAAACTATATTCTTTCATAAATAACCCTTTTAAGTTCTTAATTATGTTTGGCATGATTTATTTGTATATCATTTAAATTGGCATTGTTTTTATAACGATCATTTAATCTTAATAATTGTTAGAGTTTTTTTATGCCTTACAATAATTATCTATAAAGAAGAAACATATATATTCTGAAAAAGTTATTAAATAAATTTATTCTTTTTGCCCTATTTTCGCATTAAAAAAATTGTTATTCTATCTTTTTTTTTAACTATTATCATGTTATTATAATTGTTAAATAATATTGAAAAAATCTTAAAAAATAGAAATAGCGATGACACTTCGAATAATTAATTTAATAGAATTAAACTTAAACGAATAAGATGATTCAATTAATTATACAGATAATAGTATATTTATAAATATTAATAATAAAAATAGTCTCACTAATGTAAATGATCAATACAATAATTATATGAAAAAAATAAATAATTACATAATTGTATAATTTTCAAGATCCTATATGATTGAATTTAATGGACAATTTCAAAAATATCTATATGATAATGTCCTAATATTTTAGCATGCTGTAAATTATACTATAATTTTATATATCATATTATAACTTTAATTCAACTTCTTAAACACATGAAGTACACATGATAAAAGAAAATATTACAAAACAAAATTATAGTAAGATTATTTAAAAATACTGTAAAAAAGACACATCTCTTTTGTTAATTAAAAGCTAGAAGGAAAGAAATATGCGCCTAATAATGAACAACTAATAAAATAGACAAATATCTTTAAAAAATATAAAAAATGAAATGTATAAATAGTGATAAAGAAATAAAAATTAAATAAATTACAAAAATTGTACCTTAAACACGAGAGAGAGAGAGAGAGAGAGAGAGAGAGAGAGAGAGAGAGAGAGAGTAAAAAATACATTATGATCTCATATAAATAAATGACATTGAAAAAAATAAACTAATTAATATAATTAACTAAATTAATTAATTGATATAATTAATTATAATTAATCAATTTATATAAATTGTAATAAATTGTGAGATTTGAATGTCTAATTAAATTAATTAATTGATATCATTAATTAGTTATAATTGATTTGCTTTATAGAATTAAAAGAAATAAATTGAAAAATACTCTCCAGAAGCATATAAATTAATTAATTGATATCATTAATTAGTTATAATTGATTTGCTTTATAGAATTAAAAGAAATAAATTGAAAAACATTCTCAAAAGCATGCCATGTCAGCTCCACCATTAAGTGTAAAAATCTGATTTTTATATAATAGAATAGATTTCTTTTATGTATAAATATACTCAAAATGAGAAGGCACGGATGAATATTTCATTGATTGTTTGTTTAACGAATACTATAACCCGAAAATATCTTAATCTAGACATTCTACCACTGCCGATGAAAATTGAACCTGTAGTAATTCAAGGTGGCCAATGTATTTTTTATAGTATTAGATAGAAGAATATTTCTTAAAATAAATATATCCATTATGATGATTTTTTTTCTCAATTATTAGATTTTTATGTCAATTTTGTGAATTTTTTGAAGGCATAAGACAATAAAATGGGTTGACTTTAATATCATTAGAAATTAAATTTATTTGTTCAAATAAGCACCATTAATTATATTAATAAAGTAATTTTGTATTAATAATGTGATTTACATTTTAATTTTCTCGAGTAAATTTATTTCAAAATGTAGGAATTAGATTCAATTAGCTAAAATTTTAAAGATAATATAGAATTTTACAATAAAATTAACATTCATCAAGGAAATAAATTTATTTATGCCTCTTTTCTAATTATAAATAATACCAAGGCTTAGGAAAAAAATTAATGTCATCATTCTTATTAACTAAACCATAATATTAGATAGTTGATAATTTTATAAGTGGAAATTGTTAAGTAATAACGTAAAAATTAACAACAAACAAGCAATAAAAATTCATAAAAAATCTATTATATATTACTAATTTTATAATTAAAATAAATCACATATTATATTCTCATCTATTATATTTATTATCTATTCTATTATATAAAAATCAAGTTTCTGTGCACTTAATGATGAAGCTGACGTGATATGCTTCTAAGAGTGTTTAGCAATTTATTTTTTTAACACATTAAATACAATTTATTATGATAAATTAACTATATCAACTAATTGATTTGATTAGATATTTAAATATTACATAATTTATTATAATTTATATCAATTTGATTTAGTAGTATTTTCTAATTTATTCTTTTAATTTTTTGTTAGTATTATTTATTTATTTTTTAATTTATTAAACCAAATTCATAATACTAATTATATGTATTAATTAATTAATTTGATTAATTTATTAATTATTAAAATAATAAATATATGAATAAAATAGACAATCGAGATATTTTTTATTAATAATTAAATCAAATCAAATCATATATATTGAGCTAAATTCAAATAATGTGAATTAAGGGCTAAACTAAAATAAGATGATTTTTTACTTATTCAAATTGAATGCAATAAATACAAATTAATTTTGTTTGATAATCATGGTCTTCTAGTCTTCTATATATAGATAACCACACAAAATTATAAAAATCATCATTTTTATCGTTTTTGCTATTTCAACTCTGCTTTTCTTTTCTTTTTTTCTTTAGGTATAATTTCTTTTATGTATAAATGTACTCAAAATGAGAAGGCATAGATGAGTGTTTCATTAATTGTTTGGTTAATGAATACTATAGCCCAAAAATGTCCCAATTTAATAATTCTACCGCTACCAATGGAAGTTGAACCTGTAGTAATTCAGTGTGACCATGATAATTTTTATAGTATTGGATAAAAGAATTTTTGTTAAAATGAATATACATATTGTAATTAATTTTCTTTGTCAATCTATTATCCTTTTACCTAACAAATAATATCTATGTTGAATATATTATTTTCATCAGAAGTCACACATAATTGATTGATAATTCTATATATAAAAATACTTCTGTGATAACTAAACAGCGTATTGTTAATTCGCTAAAGTTAATTCTCCTATGATTATACCAATGTATAGTATTATTAGATAAAAACTGATTAGATTACATTTATTTCCAATGAGGTGGGCGAGCTTTTAGGCCTAATTACGGTTAAAATTAAGGAAGGTTAGAAAAATGCTAACAATACGAATATTTTTTATTTCTAATACCCAATAATAAATATATAAATTAAAACAAATATTTTTTATTTCAATAAATCATCATCTTTAACCTCAATCTTAAGATTTCTTAGTTCAGTAGGATCAATCACAAACACAATCCAAATACAAGGCAATCAGAAATAAACACAATTAGAACAAGTAGTACAACTAGCAGTTAAATAGAATTATTTATATAGGCAAACCAAAAATAATGGTGCATACTCAAACAATAGCAAATAAATACACATGATTCATGTTTGTCCTACTGGCCATGAGCTCACGTGTTGGTTAAAGTACTAGACTCGACACATCCAGTAACTAATCTCGACATTGTCTCTTTGCTGTGCATCTCCAGGAGGAATAAATTTCGAAGAAGAGTGCTCTACCACCTTCTCTTGGAGGTACTCAAGGGGGGTAATGTTCCAAGGAAAAGTACCCTACCACCTTCTTATGGAGGTCGTGCCATATAAAACAAAGGATTAGTGCCTTTCCAACTTGTAAACAGAGAAAATGTGGGCAAGATCTCCATCCCCATATCACACTACAACTACGAGCAAACAGGATAAAGCCACCATTCTTACTCAGTGCAGGTGCCACAATAATACGCAAACGGAACGAAACCCACATCATTCCCACTTCAGTTTTCATATCACATTCAATCATATCACTAAGTCAATTAATTTCATCAGTTATAATATGTAGTAACCCCATTCGTTTATCAAAATAGTCAATCTCATCATTTTGTGAGTGGGACTAAGCTACTGTCCTCACCATGGGAGGGACGAACTGCCATTCCCATAATATTTTCATCCGGTTAACCAAGTTTTTATTTCGAAAATTAAATTTATTATATTTCTCCCAGTATATTCAAAGCTTAAAAATTGGTTATTCGACTCCATACGGAGGTTATAGGGGGTCTCAAACTTGTCGGAAGAGCTAAATAGTTCAAAAACAGCATTTCAGCAAAAACAGGAGAGTGGTGCATAGCATGCTTCGTGCATACGTGCGGAACCTAGTTCGGTTCTCGCAAGAAGTTGGCATCGTGCGTACGCATGTCTTGTGCGTACTCACAAGGGTCCAATTATGTGTACTGATACGAGATTTTACAATCTCGCATAACTACCAGTAAGTGCACTGGGTCTATCAAGTAATAAACTCACGGTGAGTGAGTGTTGATCCCATGATGATTAAAGAATTAAGCAAGTAATAATTGATTGAGTATTCTAGTCATACAATCCATAATTTGATGATGAACATCTGATAATAGAAGTATATAATTTAAATGACTTAAAGAATAAGAAATTGAAAGCAATAAAATGACAAAAAAATAAATAACATAAATATAAATTACTTAAAATTTAAAGTGCAAGAATGTAAATAATAAAAATGTAAATTGCAAGAAGAATAAAATCTTAAAAATGTAAATTGTAAGTAATTAAAATAGAAAAGAATAAAAAGGAATAAAAGGCAAGAATTAAAGAAAACAACTGAATAAAGAAAATGTAACCAAGCTTATAATTTACAATGAATTAAAAACAAGAAAATAAACTACGTGAATCTTAAACTGCAAGAATTAAAAGGGATTGGGGAGTTAGGATGAAGAAACTATTGAAGATTATATTAGAGATATGGGTATCTCTGGATCAATGTGTGCTATTTCACCTTCTTTCATGCAATTTTAATCTTAAGCAAATTTTAAATAATTAAACTCCAATTTCTTGATGATTTAATTTCTCTTAACTTAATCAATTACTAATTTTTTAATCAATTTCTCAAGAAAAGAGGTGAAGTACTTCTCTAATTCTTACCACACAATTTTTATTATCTAAATATAGTGGATTTTTTATTTAAATAAATAAAATAAAAAAATATTTACCGAAATAAATATTCCTCTCTTATCTCGTTTATACTGTAAACCAGATATGAGAGGTGTATGCGACATGTGTTTATCTCGTTTATACTGTAAATAAGATATATGTATATTTTTTTAAAAAAATTGAAAATAATAAAAAATATTAATATTATCAATAATCCAAACTTTTAGCATACAATTAGTACATAAAAAAATTGGTAGAAGAGATTAAAATAAATATGTTTGATCAATTAGTACTCAAAAAGGTTGATGGGATAGTGAGAAGAGAATTGAAATGGTTATCTCTCACGTTATCTCCTACTATCCACGTGAGAGATAACCGTTTCAATTTCAGTTCTCTCCCCACTATCCCATCAATTTTCCTAACAATTGGCAAACGATTATTTTTATTTTTCAAATTTAAATCAATCCAATTGGATTATAATTTAATTTAAAAATTTTTAAAATGGATATACTTGTAACTGTCCATTATTAATAGTGTACTAGAAATGTGTGACCATTATTAACTGCACATCATTAATAGTGTGCTGAAAATGTGTGTCCATTATTAATAGTGTGCTGGAAACGTGTGTCAATTATTAACTGTTCATTATTAATAGTGTACTGAAAATATATTTGTAACTACCCATTATCAATAGTGGACAGCATATTTGTTTTCTTCCATATTCACTCACTCCTTTTGTTTTTTTATGGGAGTACATATAAATTTATTTGTTGCATGTGATTACATAAAAATTTGAAATATAATTTAAATAAAAAAGATTTCATATTATATACTAATAGAGTAACAATAGAGTAGTGACATACATTAATTGGGTTATCAAATAAATCACGTGTATTTAAATTATAGTTTAAATTTTTAAATAGTGGATAGTTAAAAAAGAGATAAACGTGTTAATAGTGGGTAGTTTAATGATTTTTAGATAAACATGTTAATCTCTATAATTTAAAATGGATTAAAATTGATCAAACATATCCATTTTAATCTCTTCTTCCAACCTTTTTATGTACTAATTGCATGCAAAAAATTTGAATTATTGATATTATTAATATTTATTATTATTTTTAATTTTTTTAAATACATATATCTTGTTTACAGTATAAACGAGATAACACATACACCTCTCTTATCTTGTTTACAGTGTAAACGAGATACATACAAAATTATCTCGTTTACAGTAAAAACGAGACAAGAGAAAAATATTTATTTTGATAAATATTTTTTAAATTATTTATTTTAGTAATTATTAAAGTTATTTTATTTATTTAAATAAAAAATCTCAAATATAGATAATTATATGTCATATATCAATCCCACACGGCTACACCCAAAACCACAAGAATCATGAGAAAGAGATTTCGTAATCATGAGAAAGAGATTTCGTGCTCAATTATATGATTCTTTCTTCTCGAAGAATCACAAAATTTAAGTGAGAATTGAATTATTTCTCAATAGATTTAGTTCTTTAGATTGAAGAACAAAGCTCTTTTTTAGAACGAACTACAAGACTTAGAGGGAAAAAAACACAATAATCAATTCATTGAAAATTCATAGAGCTCCTTTCCTCGACAAAGAGAATTAGCCACTCATGACTTACAAAATACGAAAGAAATCAAATAGAAGAAGAGTAGAGAAGAAGCCCTCCGATAAGTCCAGGATAGATCCTTTTATAGCCTATTCTAAATGAAAATGCCAAATGAAATTCAAATTTAAATTACAAGAAAATGCAAATTTAAAATTAACTAACACTAAAGATCTTCCTTGCTTCAATTAATTCATGAGCCCTGTTGATTTTTTTAGCTTACAAGTTCAGTTATAATATATAAAAAAAGAATTCGTAGAAATTCTCAAAAGGACAAGAAGAACACTTGTGACAAAAGAGTCTTTACATTAAGGAAAAAAATAATAAGTTGACTAATTGCTTCTTATTGCAACATCATATGTACTAAAATTTTTACACAACGTAAATTATTTACTTCAGATGGATAACACAAATAAGGTGCCATTTTCCCTATTCTTAATAACCTAATTGTTTCTTACATTACGATTATACTTTAATACTAAATGTTTGGCATCAAATATAAAATTAACCTACCTTTAAAATTAGAATACACAACCCTAAATCGTTTTCAAAATACATTAATATGTTTCCAAGCTTGACCTCCAAAAAAATAAATTAAAAGAGATAAATTGATATCACATAATTATAATTGACACCTAAACATATTCAGCAACACATTTAACAACCCAAATTAAAATCCCATACTTGGTCTCTTACCTATCTCCTGATGCGGTGCGATACAACCACCGGAACAACCATTTTTCTGTTCAGATTCAAAGCAACCACAAACATACACTCAGTCACCGCAAACAGCACTTACTCTAGGAAAGTTACCAATGTCCTAATGCTCCACAACCAGCACCCAATACGCGTCTGAGTTGTCTGACTGTGGTAAAATTTGAAACGGGGCTGGAATACCTAATACTCTAACATTGAGTTATGCTCTCTACTTAACACTGTAAGCTATGATTTTTACTTCTATTTTATTTGGCATTTACTTTTATTTTTTCATTTTGTTTTTTGGTTTCATTACTCGTGATTTTCGGTGGGTTACTATAATACTATTTAACCAAAAATGATTTTTTTGGAGCTACCAACTTAAAAAGCAACTTTCGCTATATAAAAAAAATAAAAAATGAAATAGTAAAAAGCGTGATAGACATACTCAGATTTGTCCAACCCTTTTTCCTAATCAAGATTAGTTATCTCAATTTTTTCTATCTTTTAATAACACAATTACACTAATAGAAGCCTGCTGTCGGCCTCCTGTTGGTGTGTAAAATTAGAACTCGCACAACTTCACCAGCAAGTGCACCGAGTTGTTCAAGTAATACCTTAGGTGAGTGAGGGTCGATCCCACGAAAATTGTTGGATTGAGCAAGTAATAGTTATCTTGCTGGACTTAGTCAGGTAAACAGTAAAGAGAGCTGTTGTTGTAGGCGCATGAAACAAGAAAGTAAAGAAAAACAATTAAAGATTGGTAAAGAGATAATATATAGAAACAGTTAAGGCCTCGAAGATATTTATCCTTCTTGATTAATACTTTTTACTGTCTAAATTAACAATGGATGATTCATTTCTATGGCAAACTGTAAGTGATTAAACTCCAATTCCTTGGGAATCTAATCTCATCTGATTCTCATCAAAAGCCAGGGTCAGTGGTCATTCAACTCGAACGAGGGTGAAGCTCAATGCAATTCACTCTCTATTGATCTTACTTAAAGTGCCACAGACAATGTCAGATCTTTTGGATCGGAAAATGAAGCGTAGTATTCTAGTTTAGCGCCACAAAAATCTGAATTGCCCCAAAGCTAACCAATTTTTATATCACATATCTAATTAGCCTAGGCAATTTGCATTTACACAACTAGAAAATGGATTAATACAGACAGATTTACAGACGGATTTAGTCTTTATTACAGACGGATTTTTGGTTACCGACGAAATTACCGACGAATTTTGTCCCTCTGTAAAAGCCCCGTCGGAAAATTACAGACGGATTTTTACGAGTTACCGACGGATTTTCCCTCTGTAAATTTTTTGTCCATTTCCCAAAGGCGACAAACTTTCCGACGGATTTTCCGTCTGTAATTACAGACAGATTTTCCGACAGATTTTCCGTCTGTAATTTGAACATTGGAAAATCATCTCACACTATGATTACAGACAGAAAATCCGTCTGTAAATCCGTCGGTAAAGTAAAATAGAAATTTTTTTAAATTTTTCCATTGCAAAATGAATACTTTAGGTTTATTTTTTAAATTTCCTCCATCAAACACACTGTAAATTGAAAAAAAAGAGGCCAAAAATTATATAGATAAACATAATATTCATTACATGATACCTATAAAATTGGATGTTATTTTCAACATCATTGACCAATATCTCACTATCTCAATAAAAAGATACCCAAAAAAATAAACCATTGACAGAACTATAACTATTTACATTACTCATTGACACTACTAGTTCCCTCATTTTTAACAATTTAAACAAACAAGATTTTATATTGATCCTATTCCTTTTAGATTGCATGATGGTGACTTGCTCAGAGCCATTGACAAATACACTTTCTGGATCTCCTTGTGGTTCTGTGATTCCAACAGTAGCAGCCATGTTTGATGTTTCTTCTCTGCTTTGCTTGCTTGGTTTCTTCAATTTCATCAACCCTGGTTTCATTCAAAACAGTAGAATTCATCTAATGTTCACATGGCATTTGTTAATGAGACTATGTGATATTATAAGTCAGAAGAAGAATGAGGGAACTAGCCTAGAAAACACTTGCTTCTTAGAGTAAAAAACTATATACTCACCAAATGCTTATGCCATGTCATTCCTAAGAGGCCATCTCTGTCAGTGAATGCACGTTCAGCCATCATAAGTCTATCATTCACATCTCACTTTCATTTGGTACTCTTTCCATGTTCTCCAACCTTTACTTGCTTCTATTTCCTGAACAAAAAGAAAAACAAAAGAAAAGAAAAGAAAACACTTTATTATATGATAGTTGTTATTTTAAGAACTTGTGTTTATTTTAACAACTTAAGTTAATTCTTCTGAACAAGTTATATATGAACATTTTTTTCCAATAGAAACGACTTATATCAACAGTCTTGATTTGCATATACGCTGTTGGAAGACTTCCAGATTTACTTGACATCTATTTTACAATTTATATTATAAGAAGCACAATCATCAATCCCCTTCTCTCTCACCCCTTCCTCTCTTTCACAAAACAACAAAAGGGAAAGGGACAGAGAGCCTGTTCACTGTTTCAATGAACAAATGATTTTTTTTCTTTTGTCTCAAGGGAACACAGAAAACTACCCCATATTGCTGCTCACTGTTAGAAGAAAACTGGCAAATATATACACAAGAAAATCTGGTAAGGCGTCTCCTTCGACTAGATACGTGTCCCAGAGACGTGTGACAAGTTGGAAGGGTATCTGGTTACATAAATCAGATATCAGATTAGGCAAAATCATTAAATCATGCAAAATTTGTGTAGTTTATTAATTTTAGTTTTTCACCATCAGACTTCGAAGTGCTTGGGACTTGATATTAAATCACTTTAAGATTCATTTATGAAGCTTTTCATAATCAATAAGCACTTATAAAGACAAAATAGTAGTTCTCGGAGTAAACCTCGCGAATTAGAAGGCAGTTGAATCAGCAGAAAGCAAACTGAAGAAATTCTAGTCCTTGAAGCTCCATGTGGCTTGAAATAGGCTCTGGCACGGTTCAAAAGTTTCACTAGGACATATCAGATTGTATTACTATTTTAGAGGCATGGTGAAATAATACAGATACAAACCACGTGCGATGATGAGGCATTAAGTTCGTGTAATTATACATAGATATTATGGAAAAATTAATGAGCCCGAAGAAAAGCTTACCATCAATCCTCCTGACCAATTCCTTCAACTTAAAAACAAGCCTCTGAATTCCTGGTTGAGCAAACGTGTAATGGTCCTGCATACCATCCAGTAATTTTGACAAGCACCAATAGCAATCAGCCTCTATATTAGAAATTTTCTCTGCAGATAGATCAGACATTGACCAATTATCAATACCCCCTTGCAAGTGTTCTGATAGGAAAATCACAATCAGAAGACCCAAGAAAAGACCTAATCCAACCACTATAGATAAACAAATCACACAAAATTTTTTGAGAATTAGGGTGTGCTTGCTAACCTCACTGACTGTCACTTGGAGCAGAGAGACAGCTGAATTCTAAGCTATCCTATTCCACTTTTTCTTTTACTTCTATTTTTGTCCTCTTTGTGTCAATGAGTCTGAACTTGACTAAAAGAACACTCTGGAGAAAATGGAAAGCAATTCAATGGAACTAAAGATTCAAAATAGTCAGAAGAAACAAATGCCAAAAATGGCCTATCTGCTGTTGTTTCAGGTTTGAACAGAAGAAACCAGAGACAAAGATTCAAACAAACAAACACATAGACAACGCCCTTTTGCACCTCATAGCGGTTGAAAAGATGAGTCAGAATTGAGAAGAACTAAAGTTGTACCTTCTAACTGCTTGAAGTCATTCTTCAAAGTCAAGATCGAAAGTATCGTTGCGAGACTTGCCGTCGAGCTGTGGTGCGGGTGCCTCTACAGAGAAAAAAAAATGAACAAGTATATTTTGAACAAGTATATGTGCAATCTTCCTAAGCATGGCATATATGTGTGGAACTATGTCCTTCTATTTTGAACAAGTATATTTTCACAAACTATATAATGCTATATATAATTTAAACTTGTATTAATGAAAAATGAAAAGTATATTTAGGTATCAGTTTTCTACTTACATACCAGAAATTGCACAGAATTAATTTATCAAAATCATTGATTGTGATTTGAGAAATAAAAGAACAAAAACATAGACTCACATTTACATCAAACATGAATGCAAATCCTGTTTAGCAAGTACCTATATTTACAGAATGCAAATCCAAACATGAATAACAGAAAGACAGTATATATTTCATATTAATTTCATCTAGACCAAGAATTTTCAGAGACGAACCTCTTCTCTTTGTCTTAGAGTGGCATCCATCAGTATATATTTCATATTGAGCAACGTTTGTGATTGAAGTAGCCTTTCCTGTTCTTGCTGTAAAATCTTCTGCCTTTCAGAAAGGGATTGCCTCTCAAGTATGATCTCCTTGTCCTTTTCATCACAACTGAAACACGCACACGCACACCCACACACACACAATAGAGATCATCATACTTTTTAAACAATCAAATTTTAACAACATATGAAACTTAACATTGACTGTGAGTTGCACCATTCATGATCTGATTATCGTCAGCATTTCAATTCCAAAAATTGAGTAAATTTTTTAAGTAAAAGAAGATTTCAACTAAAAGCAATAACAAATCTCATTAATCGATTTCTTGCTTCAAGGCTTTTCACAGTCTCCTGTATAACTACAGGATTTGTGTATTAAAAAAGAAAGGTTAGGTATCCTCCTAAACAAGCCATTCTAGACAACACAGGTAGATATTGCATAATCTATTTGTACATGCTCCCAATGACAACGGAATTAGCAAATCAATATCATAATTAAAATGACTCTGGGATAAAAGGAAAAATGCAAATTATATAGAAAATAACATACTCTAACTTGAAAGTAATGATTTGCCGCCTTAGGTTATCTTCCCGTGCTTCAACATCACGAAGCTTCCTTTCTGCAACACCAGTAAATCGGTTAGACTCTGCTTGCAAATACACCATACACCATTCAGAGTTTTCACTTGAAAATGCAATTCAATAGATAATTAAGTGAGGGGCAGAAGTTGATTTGGTGTA
The DNA here is from genome assembly GCF_003086295.3 of Arachis hypogaea. NCBI lineage: Eukaryota > Viridiplantae > Streptophyta > Magnoliopsida > Fabales > Fabaceae > Arachis > Arachis hypogaea. The sequence goes on from NC_092047.1 coordinate 59,719,909, forward strand.
AGCAGTAACAAAACTATTCAACTCAGAGCTCTGTGATCTAACTTCCTAGAACTCTTAGGCTGAGAAGCTAAATATTCAAATTTGAACCACTTTAGTTACATGGTCCCTATATCAAAATCAAACTTCAAAGCATTCTATAAAAAGATATATGGTCATTAATCCTCAGGTTCCAAAATCCCACTAATAATCCAAAAAACTACATTTTTTTTAAACAACCATAACATCAACATTTCTAGTTATTTAGCTATTTACCAATATAGAACATGGCATTATTAATTAAGGAATTCTATATTGGTAAAGAAAGCATATAAAGGCAAAGAAGGGGAAAAGGTTGACTTACCAACCAGTGATCCAAGAAGCAAAGGGTGCCCATGATGGACCAGCAACCTGAGGAAGCTTAATTGACGAACAGGAACTAGTGGCGAAAACAATTGAATCTCCGCTTGCATCTGAAAAGCATTATTATTTGACCCTCCTATCGGTCATCAGTTCCAGCCAAACAGGAAAGAAACAAACATTCAGAATAGAGACATACCACTTGCAATGGTACTCTAACCTGGCACATAAATAAATATAGTAAACAAAAGCTATAACTTTACCTATTATGACTTAGAATTCAAAGCAGGTTAATAAAAAAAATGTAGAATCAATGGACCATAACTTCATTAGAAGGCAATGATTGTTACCCTACAAAATCCCACATATCTAACAATCATGACAGATTTTGACTCATTATACATAAATCAAGATATAAGTTTATATCTTCAGAAATACAAAACAAAGTAATTATTTATTCGGTATCCAGTACCTGTCAAGAGTGGAACCTAGAGGTAGAGAAAGCTTTTTGGACAGTTCCACAAACCCTCCTCTAGTGAAGACATACCCTAAAAGTAACAACAAAAGAATATATATGGTCAAATCTCAAAGGAGAATTTTTGGAATCCCTATTTACACTAAAAATAGTAGCGTATGAATCTTCTCTTGTAAGCAATGCAGCCAACCAGAGATTTTCTCATACTTTCTCTTGGACCTTCAAATTGTATTACCTCACCACCTTCCCCTGAATTTGATTTTCCACCTAATCTGTTCATTGCGATTGCAATTGCTTCATGAGTTTCTCTTGAAATAGCTCCAAGAGACATCCCACCAGTGCAGAACCAATGCACAATAGCTGAAGCAGGTTCAACCTTCCCTACATGTATTGGAGCACGATCACTTTTGAACTCAAGAAGATCACGAAGAACCGGCATAAAAAACAGAGATCTCAAATAACATTTTGGGTAATAAAATGCAAGATAAAGGCAGAAACTAGGATCTTTAAGACTCACATTCACAGGTCGGTTAGCCAAATGCTGTTGATAAACTGAAAAGGCACTTTGACCAATAATCAAGCTGTAAAACATCACATGCAACTACTATCATCATCAACATAAACCAGATAATCCAACAAAAGTGAATCAATAATCAAGCTGTAAAACATCACATGCAAAGACATATAATCACCAATAATTATCCTAGACCAATATGCATTCAACTAAAAAGAAGTCTTTATCAAAGTATTATCTCAGAGGTGATTCAGGTGAATAAGAAACTAGCTTCTTGCTATTTCCAAGTCATTCTCTCATTAAGCTTATTCAATTTCAACAAGAACAGTCTTCAAGCTTTACTTGAAACTCTTAACACTGGCAGCTATTATGGAAACGTCTCTCACTGTCCTCATAACTTTAGAATCCTGTATGCACCTTATTATGCCATCTATGGAAAACGAATATCCTTTTATCTAAAAATAAAATTTAAAAAAATATATCAAAACAAAACTTACAGAGTATTGCCGCATGGCATATTCATTCTCCTCTCTACCTCAAAACTCAATGTTCATGCCTATAATAACACTTACCATGTTCTCTCTGAAGATGTCTATATTATAATTTACCTTCTGTTACACTCATCTCTGGCCACCGGCCTTTCTTGCTGAGCTTCCTAGCTTCAATTTTGTAGAGCTAAAATTTAAAATAGCTATCAGGTAATTTCTCACATGAAAGGGGAACTAAAAAAATATAAAAAAACACTTAGTTTCTCACAATCAATTCACTAGATACCTGATTAGTAACACTGCTGCAGAAATATGCTTGGACTCTTTCTCATTTACAGCCTCATGAGTCCTCTTCATATGCTCTAAAGCTGATCCAGCGGTACTTACACTACAAATATAAAAATAAGACACTAAGAATTTTGCTAAAGGAGGACTTGATCAAGAAACCATGGGCAAGCCACTAACCTTTGCTGCATGAGTAACTCCATACGACAATGCTTTGCTGCAGAAGTTCAAACAAATGTGCAAACTATATAGTTCAAAATTACCTTATATATATTTAAAAAATGTTTTAACATTTAACGAAATATCATGCAACTTTAATTTATTCATTACTAGTCACATTCTCTTTATTTGGACTTGACTATCACAATGTCTTCAATCAAGCTTTTTTGCTTCAATTAATTTTGTATACTTTTTGTTTTGCTTTATATAATAGTTGGAACCATTAAACAATTGAGCCACAAAAGCAGAGTATGATAAACCTAGCTAAACTGGCATAGAAAAATTGAGCCCTAAAGTTTATCGGCGTAATTTAAATAATGCATACCTGAATCGGTGTAATTTAAACAATTGCTGGTAGATGCTGTGGTTCTCTTTGGAGCAGGAGCCGATTGGGATCGGGTCGAATTCCATTGATTCACTTGCAACAGAGCGCGATAGAGCAGCGACGGTGACAGAGCAGCAGCAGAAACAGAGCGTGACGACCTTGAGTCTGAAACGCCCGCGAGAGAAGCGATATTCCGGAGAGATAGAGAGAGGTCGACGGCGAGACCAGCCGTGAGAGTGGTGAGACTCAGTGAGCTTGAGGGTGAGAGTGGCGAGAGAAGAGCGAAGAAACTCAAAGGAGGGTTAGGGGTTCTTCGTCGCGGTTAGGGGTTCTTCGACGGAGGCATTGCGATCTTCGACGGAGGCATTGCGAATGGAGCTCGAGAAAGAGGGGGGTAGGGGTTCTTCGACGGAGGCATTGCGAATGGGGAGTAGATTAGGTTTAAGTTATTTGTGAATGGAGCCCGAGAAAGAGAGAGGTTAGATTAGGTTTAAGTGTTTTTTTTTTCGGCGGAAAATTTTAAATTACAAACGGATTTTCCGTCTGTAATAATTTAATAAAACTCAGTGTTTTTGTCTATTTAATTACAGACGGATTTTCCATCTGTAACTATTTTCCACGAAAAAAATTAATTTTTCCGACATAATTATAGACGGATTTCTTTTTCCGTCTGTAATTTATGCTAATTCATTTTTTTTTGTTTTCCGACAAAAAATCCTTCTGAAATTCCGTCTGTATTTCCGTGGGATAAAATCCGTCGGAAATATTCGTCTGTAATAACTAGTTTTCTAGTAGTGTTAGGAGATGTATTCTCAAGCTGTAGTTCAATACTATCATGTCAAGGACTCGCAAGAACTCATGTAGAAAAAGGGGTCATACTTCTGTTCCACCCCAAATTCATTTAGATGAAGAATGACAATATATCATAGAATGGAATCAAACATATATTAGAATAGAAAAGTAATAATATTAATCCATAGAAATAAACAGAGCTCCTAACCTTAACTAGGAGGTTTAGTGACTCATACTTTACAGAGAAAATGAAATAATAAGAAGATCTGTCTGGATCTGTCTCCCCTCTTGGGAGTCGTGATCCTTAGGAGGAAGGAGATCTCTTATTTATAGTAAAAACCTCTAAGACTTAACCTAAAAGATATTATTTTTAATTAAAAATTATAAAAAGAAAATAAAATAAGCTAAGGAGTGTTAAAATTCACTTTGGGGCCCACTAGGAGTGATTCGGGCTGAAGACTGGTATTCAACTTGGGTTCTGGGCGTTGAACTTCGCTGGTCCTGCTCCCTGGCTAGCGTTGAACGCTTGTTTTGGGCGTTCAACTTGGGAGGTCAGTCCTTCTTGGGCGTTAAACACCCAGGCTTAGTGTTTAACGCCAGTTTTGGCAATCATTCTAAAAGAAAAGTATAGACTATTATATATTTCTGCAAAGCTCTAAAAGTTTGCTTTCTAACGCCATTGAGACTGCATCAATTAGACCTCTATAACTCAAGATATGCTTGTTGGAATGCACGAAGGTCAGGATTGACAGCAGCTGCTATCCTTTCTTCGTCTCTAAACAAGATTATGCCAAACTGGCTCAAAATTCACCAAAAATCATAAAAATAACACAAAACTCAAATTAGCATCCAAAAGATGAATTTCTCTCTAAAATATACTAAAAATGAATAAAATATAACCAAAAACACTAAAAAAATGCTATGAAAAATGGTATAAGATGCTCACGTATCACCTGTGCCATAGCAGATGGTTTTTTTTCATATATAAATTATTAAAAATAATTATTTTTCGAAAACCCAAATTTGATCTTTATTTACAAGAATGTCTTTTTTTTTGTAATTAGGGCAAGTTCGCTGTACCCCCAGTGAACTCTATGTAAAATTTCCCCATAAAATGACCGTAACACAACAAAGTTGAGCACCAAAATTTGTTCTCGACAATCATTTTGGTTGTTGAATATCTCATTTTCTTTACAATGGCGAAAAATCCACTGTTACCGATTGATTACGATGCAGAAATGGTGTATGATGAAGAATGTTCTATCGTTTTTAGATCGAACCAACTAATATTTACACATCTGACAGTAGAAATTAATTGTTTAGAGCTGTTAAAGAATCTGGTATTACTTTTTGTGGGGATGCAAAAGACAAAGAAGATGAAAAAAAATCTACTACAGATATCCAACCGAAGTATATGGTACCTTAATTTATAAAAGGTATGTCACAACTGTGTTGTTTATGCTGTTGGTATATTTGTGTGAAAACGCTTGTGATGAAAACGTTATGTTATTTTGAATCAGGTATCATCTGCGCGATGACGAAGACGTACGTCTTATACGGTCTTGGCACAACCGTTGGGCAAATGTTCATCTGTTGGAGTTAGCTGTGTTCCTCGTCGATTTCGGTGGCCGAGGATCGTCTACGGATACTGTCAACAAAAGTCCGTTGAGTGGGCCTGTAAGACGAAATATCAGTCGGACAATGGTGGATCTGAATATGGCTCCTGAAGGTAGTCAAGATAGGCCTAATGTTGAAGTGGACAATGCTGAGTTGGGTGACGGCGTTGAAAGTCACGATGGTTCCGCTGTGAGGGATCCGATGATGGATCAGTATGAAGCTAACCCCGATGATGGAGACGATGCCGAAGAAGAACCAGTCAAAATTCCTGATGATGGTGACGATGAAGAAGAGATGAATTTTTACGGTGACACAAAAATTGCCCTGACACAGCCCGCTATTTCGCAACCGTATGGTCGCCCGGACCACTTCTCTAGGTTGAATCTCGAGGCAATGATGTCCGATTGGTCCTTTACCCAGGGAGGCCCTGAAGATGATCCAAGGAATGAGTTTGAGGTTGGACAACATTTTCAGAACAAGGAAGAAGTCATGTTGGCTGTTAAGACGTACAGCATCAGGAGGGCTGTGGAGTACAAAATACAAATAGTAAACAGTGACCAGTGGAGGTATAATGCGCACTGTGTCCAGTTCGAACCGGGTTGTAATTGGAGCATACACATATCATATCGCCGTAAGGTAGAAAAGTGGGAGGTGAGGAGATACACAGGTCCTCACAGATGCATGCAAACTTTGATGGGGCAAGACCATCGTCAGTTGGATTCGAAGGTGATTGCGCAACACATTTTCACAATGGTAAAAGCAAATCCAACAATAAGTATCAGGGTTCTGCAAGAAAGTGTAGAGAAACACTTTGGTTACAAGGTGTCCTACAGGAAGGTTTGGCTCATAAAACAGAGAGTGATTGGTAGCATATATGGGGATTGGGAGGAGTCCTATAACGAGCTTTCTCGTTGATTGTTTGCCATGCAAATGTACTTGCCTGGTAAGGATTTATTCGTTGTTGTTATATGTTAATAAGACAAGAACGGTATACAATATGCTTATTGATGATACGTTTGTAGGTACTTGGGTGCAACTTGTGACTCAGTCTTGGCCTGGTGCTGCCGATGCCGTGATGTTTCATCGGGTGTTTTGGATGTTTCCACCATGCATCAAGGCTTTCAATCATTGCAAGCCACTAATTTCCTTTGATCGAACACACTTATATGGTAAATATGGTGGCACGCTGCTGATGGCCATAGCTCAAGATGGCAACGCAAACATTTTTCCTATTGCGTTTGCCATGGTCGAGGGTGAGACAAAGGAGGCATGGTCGTTCTTTCTCTCCTATCTGCGTCATCATGTGACTCCACAACCCGGTGTCTTAGTGATTTCAGACAAGCACAAATCAATCGATGCTGCACTGAATGTTGATGATAGTTTATGGAAACCACCCCATGCGTTCCAGGCATTTTGTACAAGACACATTGCTTCCAATTTCATGACTCACTTCAAGAACAAGGACTTGAAGAAAGTTCTGATTAATGCAGCGTATTCGAAGTCGCAACGGGAGTTCACTCATTATTTCGGGCGTCTGAGGGGCGAGAATGAGGCGATCACAAAGTGGCTAGAAGAGATGCCACGATCGCAGTATGCGGATGAGGGTCGTAGATTCAGGCACATGACGACGAATATCTCCGAGTGCATAAACGCAGTGATGAAAGGTTCTCGGAATTTGCCAATCACGGCTCTGGTGAAGTCAACTTATTTCTAGTTAGGAGAACTTTTTGCCAGGAAGGGTTGATAAACCTCTATTTCATGGTTTATATTGTGCTCATTTGAGTGGTTTTTATCAACTCTTTACCCACTTATTCATACTATTTGCATGGTTTTACATTTGCCTTCCTAATTATGTGCTTTGATTGAAAACATGCTTCTTTGGCCTTAAGTTCCCTATGTTTAAATCCTATCTTATTTTCATTAGATGCCTTGATATGTGTGTTAAGTGATTTCAGAGATTACAGGGCAGGAATGGCTCAGAGGATAGAAAGGAAGCATATAAAAGTGGAAGGAATACAAGAAGTTGGAGAAATTGCTAAGCTGTCCAGCCTGACCTCTTCGCACTCAAACGGCTATAACTTTAGCTACAAAAATCCAAACGACAAGGTTTCAGTTGCGTTGGAAAGCTAACGTCCGGAGCTTCGATTTGATATACAATATGCCATAGTTGCTCTGACGCTAGACGACGCGATCGCGTGCTTCATGTGGCCGCGTCGCAGAGATGAAAATTAGCGTGTTTGAATTCGCAACTAGCGAATTCTGGGCTGTTTTTGACCCAGTTTGCGGCCCAGAAAACACAGATTAGAGGCTATAAAGTGGGAAAATGCATCCATTCATAAAGAAGCTTTCACATTCACAATTTTAGGAGTAGATGTAGTTTTTAGAGAGAGAGGTTCTCTCATCTCTCTTAGGATTAGGATTAGGATTTCTCTTAGTTTTAGGAGTGACTCTTGATCCCAGGTTCAATGTTCTTTTTATTTATTTTCTCAATTTAATTTATGAACTCTTCCATGTTACATATAATTTTCTTAATTAATGTTATTTGAGGTATTTTCAGATTTAATTTTGCTTTGCTTTATTTATATTGATGCTTTTTAATTTAGATATTTTCTTCCTTTTGACTTTGGTTAAGTAATTGGTAATGCTTGAGCTGTCAATAAAGCAGTGATTGAAATTGGGAGATGCTCCAATAAATCTAGTCTTTCCATAGGAATTGACTAGGACCTGAGGATTAAGCTAATTAATCCACTTGATCTACCTTCATAGTTAGAGGTTAACAAAGTGAGATTAAAATCCAAATTTCCTCACAATTGATAAGGATAGGACCTCCAGTTCTAATACCTTGCCAAGAGTTTATTTTATTATTATTATTTTATTCTTCTTATGCAACATAATGCTCCCTAATTTCTAAAACCCCTAATTTACAAACTCATAACCAATAATAAGAACATACCTCCCTGCAATTCCTTGAGAAGACGACCCGAGGTTTAAATACTCGGTTATCAATTTTAAATGGGGTTTGTTACTTGTGACAACCAAAACGTTTGTATGAAAGGACTTTTGATGGTTTAGAAACTATACTTGCAACGAGGATTTATCCGCAAATTTCTAGACCACGCAAAAGTTCTCTCATCAAAATGGCGCCGTTGCCGGGGAATTGCAAACGTGTGCCTTATTATTGGTTATTATAAATATTTGCTTTTTATTTGTTTATTTGTTTTTATTTTTGTTTTTATTTTTGCCTTTTTCATAAATTAAGAGGTTATTGGTTTTTATTTAGTTATTAAAAATTTTTCAAAAATTTTTTTTTCTTGGTGTTCATCTTGATCTTCAAGTTGTTCTTCGTGTTCATCTTGACCTTCAAGTTGTTCTTAGTTGTTTTCTTCGTTTTGATCTAAAAATTTTTAAGTTTGGTGTCATTTTATTGTTTTTCTCTTTCCTTATTAAATTCAAAAATTCAAAATTTAAAAATCAAATTTCAAAATTCAAATTTTTTTTTCAAAAATCATATCTTTTTCTAAATCTTATCTTATCTTATTTCAAAAATCAAATTTCAAAATTCAATATTTAAATTTCAAATTTCAATTTTCAAATTTTAAAATTTAATTTTCAAATTTCAAAATTTAATTTTCAAATTCAAAATTTAAATAACCTTTTAATTTAAATTTGTTTTTATTTTTGTTTTTAATTTTTATTTGCTACTATGAACTCTCACCCCTTTGGCTATGAGTCTGGTTACAATTATGTTGCAGGAAGAAGAAATTACAATGAGAACAGGCATCAAGGTTGGAAAAATCAAAGATGGGAGGAGCCACAAGGATTTGATCAACCCTCATGGCAACAACCACCTCCAATAGACTATCAACAACCACCACCATATGCCTATAAACCCTCTCATCAACACAGCTTTGAACCACTATACTCACAAGCCACCTACAACCATTCACCTCCATATGACCCTAACCCGTATCCACCATACCAACCACCCTATGAACCAAATGAACCCTCCTATCCACCCCAAACCTCCATGGAGAAAGCACTTGCCGATCTAAACTCTACTATACAAGCTCTCGTCGCCCAAATCAGACCACCAAATACCTTCAACAATCAACCCTCAAGCTCTAGTGCACTTCCTTTTCAACCACAGAATGATCTTTCCATCCCATCACCACCATCCATGGAAGAGCACCCACATCCATCAATCCAGGAGCAACATGATCCCAATGATGCTATTGAAATGGAACAAGAGAGAAGGGATCATCTTCGCGAATCCATACTTCATAAGGAGCTAGAGGAGGCCCTAAAGGTGAATGTAGTAAAAACCCTTGAAGTCGAAGGAGTGGTTGAAGAATTAGTGAAAGAAGAATCAAGGGATCGTCTCAAGGAAGCAGCAGATCGATTTCATGCAACTCTATATCAACTAAATCAGGCGATAAGTCAATTGGGTTCCCGACGCTCGGACACTCAAAGTGCTCCCATGGCTTCATGTGGGCAATCTAATGAAGAACATAGCATGAAGGAGATATTAGAAACTCCAGTGGACAGTATGGAGCATGACTTTGTACTGGAACAAGTGGAGGAAGCTGTAATTATCGAAGAAGAAGAAGTGGTTGAAGATTTAGGAGATGCAGAACCTCCATGGGAAAGTCAAGTTATCAAGCCTCCTTCAAAGACGTTTGAAATTGATGTTGAGGAGGGTGTACAACCTACAAGGCATATCATGGCTAAAGACTTTGAAGAGGTTGATCAAGAGATGGAGATTAAAGAAGAAGAAGAAGCTTGCAAAGAGGTGGAAGTCGTCAAAGAGCACAAGGGAGTAGAGCTTGAAATCACCTTGCCAAAGTTATTGGAGACCCCTCCCCCTGAGTTGCCATCATCCTTCACAACATTCAAGTGGATAAAATTCATATCCCTTAGCTTTCTAATTCCACTTGAATATGGGCTACTGAAGACGGATGGTCAACTTAGAGCTCTTTGTAACATTCAGAGTAAGAGGAAGATGGCCAGTGGTAAGAATTGTCCTGCAAGGTTCATTATGGTTGGAAGCTTTAAGTTTAAATGCAAGGGTTGGTGTAGAGCTCAATTGAATGGGTCTAGGAAGCTGTTTGGTAGCTGCAGTGAGAATTCAAATTACTTATCACCCAGCTGGAAAAATACAGATCCCGACAAAAATGGGTGTAAAAGCAAAGTTTGGGATCCTGGAATCTGCTCTGACATCTGTCACCCCGGGAGCCTAAGAATCTGTTTGAAGCTTCTTAAGGGCTTTACATGCCTAGTTTGGGACTCCAGAGGCTATTGGAATTACAAACATTGGTGGAGATTCCTGGATGAGTTCAAACACAAGCCACCATAACAGGAAGCTCATCAAATGTCCAACTTAAGGACTTTAACTAAAAGTGCTAGGTGGGAGACAACCCACCATGGTATGATCGTTAATTTTTCATTTTTAGTTAGTTTTATTTGTTTTTGAGTTTTATTTTATTTTATTTTATTGAACCTGGAGTTTTGCATAACATTCATATTAGCATTGCATTCTGCATTATAAAATAAAATAAAAAAAATTCACGCGACGCGACCACCTCAGTGACGCATCCGCGTCGCAAGGAGATGGGAGAAATAATAAACGAACAGAAAGTTATGCAGGAACGTGGCTGGAGGCGTGCCAATGGCACAAATCGTCCCACGCGACCGCGTGCCCCACGCAGCTGCGTGACCAAAATTTCGACGTCAAAGTGGTGCACACTCGAAAGTTGTGCGAGAGTGGTGCTGGATTGGTGCTGAATGCATAATCCTTCTCACGCGGCCGCGTGACCCACGCGACCGCGTCATATTCCTCTAAAGCCCACTCACGCGATCGCATGCCCCATGCGATCGCATCACCCGAAATTTGGCAAAATAAGATTTTGAACAGAGAGTTGTGCGAGCGTGAGGCTGCCCTCGCGCCAGTAGCACAATATGTGTCACGCGACCGCGTGACCGACGCGACCGCGTCGATTAAACTTAAAAGCGCAAGTCACGCGACCGCGTGCCCCACGCGTCCGCGTCACTTGCGCCGCACAGCTCAACCTAAATTGCCAAAATATCTTATCTTTCTCTTCCCCAAATCCTATTTTCTCTTTTCCCTCCTTATTTCTTACTTACTTCTCCTCTCTTTCTTTCCCTTCTCATTCTTCTTATCTTTCATTTTATTTTACTTCATTTATTTACATATTTCATTCATTGCATTATTCTCATTGGTATTGGAAATTTATTTGGGTCTTATTTTCTATATTTTTGTGGATTATTAAAATAGTTTGACAATTATATATTACTTTTTAAAGGGTTGCTTGCATGTTCAATTTAATACATTCAATAACTTATTTACCATGCATGCTATGTATTTGTGAAAAAGCCCGTATGGCATTGAACACTATTTTAAATTATTCTACTATTAATGCTTGTTGTTTTTCACAAAACCCCTTTCATGTTTTATTGATTAAATATAATTTTTATTACAAATATGTTGATAGTTTGAAAGACTTGGTAATCTAATTTGGACATTGAATGCTTGATCTATGCTACTCATGCCTTTGCTTGCATGCCAATAAACACCTTGCATTTAATTGTCATCATATGCATTTGCTATATTTCCATTAATGATTTTTCACATGTAGTCATGACCATGTGTTAACGTCATTCTTCTTTATTGTGCATTGATTACCACCTTTCCTGCTCTCTTCCTTGCTCTAACCCTTAGCTTTAAAAGTTACTTTCTATTTCCCTTTTCAGGATGGCCACCATGAAAGGTAAAGAGAAAGCTACTCCCAAACCACCGGTAAGGAAAGGAACAAAAAGAGCCCCAGCTGAGGAACCACAACCCACATCCACTTGTACATCTTAGCATGCACCGAGGACGGTGCAATCTTTAAGTGTGGGGAGGTCGATACCGATCTCCATGGGTTAGTACTTTCTTGTCGCAACACCAATGTTTAAATTTTCTTTGTAGTTAGTTGTTGCATTTGCATGTTTGTTTGATTTTTGTACATATTTTACCACTTGGTTAAAGTAATAAAATTCTTTTAAGACCCTATCTTTGAAAAATTTCACTAATTTAAATTGAAAAATTTTTATGTTAAAACTTGTTTGAAGTTGTATTTGGAATATGATTTTTGAGCCAAAGAACACACAACCTGTGAGATTTGAGCTTATTTATATGGTTACATTATTTAACCATAGATATTTTATTCCTGTGTGTTTCCTTCTCTATGATTGTAATCTATTTTTTGTTCCATTCTATATGTCCAATATTTAGTGTATTTACATGCTTGTATATGATTGAGGCCATTGTTTGATTTTAGCTCACTTATCCCAAGCCTACCTTTTACATCACCCTTGTTAGCCCCCTTGAGCTTTTAAATCCCTTTTGTTTTATAACCACATTACTAGCCTTAAGCAGAAAAACAAAATAAGAATCCCAAGTTGAATCCTTGGTTAGCTTAAGATAGATATTGTGTAAAATTTAAGTGTGGGAAATTTTAAGGGAACATGGGATGATATGAAAAAGTAGAGAATTAAATTGAATAAGTTATTTGAAAATTTGGGAAGCATGCTCATGTGAAATCAAAATAATTAAATTACCATGTGCATTGAAGAAAAATATATTAAGTAATTAAATAAGGGGATACAAAAAAAAGAAGAAGAAAAGAAAAATTCAATCAATAAATAAGGGGACAAAATTACCCCAATGCTGAGTTAAGAATTCAAAAATTCAATGCACATACGATAAAATTAAAATAAAAAGTTGATACATGAGTATGGAACGTAAAAGGGAATTCTGGGTAGCTAGGTGTGAATTCTAAGTTATATAGAGTATATATAGGTTATGTTAAAGCTTAGGTTAATTAAAGATTCAATTTATAAGCTTACTAGCCATATATGAATCCTTATCCTTACCTTGGCCCCATTACAACCTTGAAAAGACCTCATGATGCTTGCATTGGTATTGTAAATGTTGTTGATTGGTTAGGAGAAGAACAAAAATTAGAAAGCATGATTAGAGAAGGATAGAGTGATTACCCTATACACTAGAGAGACTAGAGTGTACATACACCATCAATGAGGGTTCCATGCTTGAATTTCTATGTTCCTTGCTTTCATGAGCTATCCTATTGTATTTTTATCTGCTCTTACTTTATAAGAATTGAATTAGTGGAATTTGAATTATAATTGTTTTGAAGAACTCACTTACTTTTGATCAAGTGGACAAGAATCATATAGTTGCATTCACATATATAGGTTGCATTGCATTTCATAGGTTTTACATGTTTTTCCTCATTTATTTTATCTCCTTCAATTAAGCATGAGGACATGCTAATGTTTAAGTGTGGGGAGGTTGATAAACCACTATTTCATGGTTTATATTGTGTTTAATTGTGTGGTTTTATCATGATCTTTGCCCACTTATTCATTAAATAAGCATGCAATTATATTTCCTTCCTAAAGATGTTTTATAGTTGAAAACTTGCTTCCTAGAGACTTTTAATTATGTATTTTATTTCTCCCTTATTCCATTTGATGCCGTGATCTGTGTGTTAAGTGTTTCAGACTTTATAGGGTATGAATGAGTTGGAGATTGGAAGGGAAGCCTGCAAAAATGAAAGAAACACAAGAAATTAAGGAGATGACCAGCGAGAAGCGACGCGGCCGCATGGATGACGCGACCGCGCGGCATGGAATATCACGAGTGACGCGGCCGCATGGGCGACGCGTCCGCGTGGCAAAGCAGAAACGCAAATGACGCGTCCGCATGAGCGACGCGATCGCGTGACGTGCGCGATCTGCATAATTTGCAGATTTACTGGGGGCGATTTTGGGCCCTATTTTGACCCAGTTTTCAGCCCGGAACAGCAGACTAGAGCCAAAGAACATGCTGAAACCAAAGACAACATTCATTCTACACAATTTTAGTTTTAGATCTAGTTTTGCTCCTCCCCTAGGTTTTCTCTTTACACATTCATAGTTCTTAGGATTTTTAGTTTTCTTTAGCTTTTTGCATTGGGATATTGAGAAGAGCTATTACCTCATCAAGACTTCGTCATTCTAGTTCGTTTTCTTTACTTGGCTTACTCTTCCATGTTCTTTGCTTTGTTTAATTTTACCATTGGAATATTTTTAGGATTATTTAATACAAGGATCACTTTTATTTTTAATTGATTATTTTTAATTTTTATTTACAATGTCTTTCTTTAATTCCTTTTCATATGCTACGAATTTTACCTTTACAATGAGTGAGTAGTTCTCTAACTTGATGGAGAGTTGATTGAAAGGAACCCTTGAGTTGGAAGGTTCAAGAGAAAGATTGTAATTGGGTTATTGTTGGATTGCCTTCTAATTCCTGACACCAATCCTCCCCAGAGTGGATTGGGACTTGTGAATAGAACAGCATTCCAACTTGTTTTACCTTCCCTTACTTAGTAAAGGATAACTAAACAGAATAACTCTCAATTGTCAACTAATCTTAAGAATGTTCCATCAAGAATAGGGCTTCCATGTAATCAACTCCCAGTCAAGGCTTTTATTTACATTATTCAATTTCATCAGTTTAATTTCCTGTTTACTCAACTCAACCCTTTTGAAAAACATCTGATTAATAAAATAGCACCCTTTCCTGTAACTTGTTGGGAGACGACCTGGGATTCATACTCCCAGTATTTTAAATTTCAATTCTCCGTGACACCTTTCTAAATTGAGCGGTAGATTTCTGGCGAGTTAAGAACTATACTTGCAACACATATATTCTAATAATTTTTAATTCACCAATTTCTGCTCGCATCAATTTTTGAAAAGAAAAATGAAAAAAAAATATTACCCCAAATGCAAAATAAAAAGAATCAATGCACATGGGACAAAATTCAAAAATAAGTTTGATACATGAGCATGTAATACAAAAGTGGGAAAAATTTGGGTAGTTAGGTAAAGTATTTTAAAATTGTATAAAATATGTATATGTTAGGTGAGATCTTGGATTAATCAAGGATTCACTTTACTAGCTCACTTAGCCTTATATATACCCTTACCTTTACCTCAGCCCCATTACAACCCTGAAAAGACCTCATGATGTTTGCATTGGTATGCTAAATATTTGTTGATTGGTTAATGAAGAACAAGGTTTAGAAAGCATGATTAGAGAAGAGTAGAGTGATTGACCCTAGACACTTGAGAGATTAGAGTAATATATACTACCAGTGAGGGTTCAATGCTTGATTCTATGTTCCCTGCTTTCATGAGCTATCTTCTTACAAGTTTACTTGTCTTTATTTTATATGATTTGAATTAGTGGAATTTGAATTATTTTTGTCTTAGAGAACTTATTTACTTTTAACCAAGTAGGTAGAAACATTTTGCATTCATATAGATAGGTTGCATTTCATACATCCTACCATTCCTCTTCATCTTTATAGTTTCTCTTGAGCTTAGCATGAGGACATGCTATTGTTTAAGTGTGGGGAGGTTGATAAATCTCTATTTCATGGTTTATCTTGTGCTCATTTGAGTGGTTTTTATTAACTCTTTACCCACTTATTCATACTATTTGCATGGTTTTACATTTGCCTTCCTAATTATGTGCTTTGATTGAAAACATGCTTCTTTGGCCTTAAGTTCCCTATGTTTAAATCCTCTCTTATTTCCATTAGATGCCTTGATATGTGTGTTAAGTGATTTCAGAGATTACAGGGTAGGAATGGCTCAGAGGATAGAAAGGAAGTATGCAAAAGTGGAAGGAATACAAGAAGTTGGAGAAATTGCTAAGTTGTACAGCCTGACCTCTTCGCACTCAAATGGCTATAACTTTAGCTACAGAGATCCAAACGACGCGGTTCCAGTTGCGTTGGAAAGATAACATCCGGGGCTTCGATTTGATATATAATATGCCATAGTTGCCTTGATGCTAGGTGATGCGACCGCGTGCTCCATGCGGCCGTGTCGCAGAGACGAAAATTAGCGTGTTTGAATTCGCAACCAGTGAATTCTGGGCTGTTTCTGACCCAGTTTGCGGCCCAGAAAACACAGATTAGAGGCTATAAAGTGAGAAAATACATCCATTCATAAAGAAGATTTCACATTCACAATTTTAGGAGTAGATGTAGTTTTTAGAGAGAGAGGTCTCCTTTCTCTTAGGATTAGGATTAGGATTTCTCTTAGTTTTTGGAGTGACTCTCGATTCCAGGTTCAATGTTCTTTTTATTTATTTTTTCAATTTAATTTATGAACTCTTCCATGTTATATATAATTTTCTTAATTAATGTTATTTGAGGTATTTTCATATTTAATTTTGCTTTGCTTTATTTATATTGATGCTTTTTAATTTAGATATTTTCTTCCTTTTGACTTTGGTTAAGTAATTGGTAACGCTTGAGCTGTCAATAAAGCAGTGATTGAAATTGGGAGATGCTCCAATAACTCTAGTCTTTCCATAGGAATTGACTAGGACCTAAGGATTAAGCTAATTAATCCACTTGATCTACCTTCATAGTTAGAGGTTAACAAAGTGAGATTAAAATCCAAATTTCATCACAATTGATAAGGATAGGACCTCCAGTTCTAATACCTTGCCAAGAATTTATTTTATTATTATTATTTTATTTTTCTTATGCAACATACTGCTCCCTAATTTCTAAAACCCCTAATTTACAAACTCATAACCAATAATAAGAGCATACCTCCCTGCAATTCCTTGAGAAGACGACCCGATGTTTAAAAACTCGGTTATCAATTTTAAAATGGGGTTTGTTACTTGTGACAACCAAAACGTTTGTATGAAAGGACTTTTGAAGGTTTAGAAACTATACTTGCAACTAGAATTTATTCGCAAATTTCTAGACCACGCAAAAGTTCTCTCATCAAGGGTTCCGAGGCCCTTGCCCAACTCCAAGTCGGTGTCGAGTTCTTGCAGACACTGATGAAGGCCATCGAGTTCAACTCGAAGCACATCAACACCATGAATGTTTACCAGTTCGACCATTCACGAACTAGCTACACGGTTGAAGAGTTAGCGGCAGTCCCTGGGTCCAGACAACAAAACTACCAGGTCCCTGGGTCCAGTTCGACCGTTCTGCTAGACAATATGGGCTGGTAGTCCATATGCTGTCCGAGATCACTAGGGCTGAATGGCAAATGGAACTGGGTACTGATGTCCCCATGCACTGCCCGCTGCTCCTGCTAGCTAGTCCCAACCTGTGGTCCCTCAGCCTGGTGGCTAGAACCGGCATCAGAGTGATATGACTCAGCGGGTCGGAGGGACAGGTATCCTCTGGGCAAGGGTCCCGACAAAGTCCCAACAGTCTGGCCACCAGCCTCATCCCCACCAACTCCCTCTGCCCCACCACTTAGGGGGCTGACTGGGTCCCTGTCCCTATGAAGCTCGTCTCCCTGCTCCCTCCCTCCGCCTCCATGGTGCACAAAATTATGATCGCATTTTTCATAACTCCGCACAACTAACCAGCAAGTACACTGGGTCGTCCAAGTAATACCTTACGTGAGTAAGGGTCGATCCCACGGAGATTGCCGGCTTGAAGTAAGCTATGGTCATCTTGTAAATCTTAGTCAGGCGGATTCAATTGGTTATGAGTTTTGATAATTAAAAGATAAATAAAATGTAAATTAAAATAAAGATACTTATGTAATTCATTGGTGGCTTCAGATAAGTGTTTGGAGATGCTTTGTTGCCTCTGAACCTCTGTTTTTCTATTGTCTTCATCCAATCATGCGTGCTCCCTTCCATGGCAAGTTGTATGATCCTCTCAGTGAAAATGGTCCAAGTACGGTTTCTGCACGGCTAATCAACTGTCGGATTTCTCGTCTCGGATGAAAAATACCAGGTACAGCTATCACACGGCTAATCATCTGTCGGTTCTCACTTGTGTCGAAATAGGATCCCTCTATCCTTTTGCACACTGTCACTGCACCCAACATTCATGAGTTTGAAGCTCGTCACAGTCATCCCGTCCCAGATCCTACTCGGAATACCACAGACAAGGTTTAGACTTTTCGGATCTCAGGAATGCTGCCAATTGGTTCTAGCCTCTACCGCGAAGGTTCTAATCTCACGAACTCGGTCCGTGGATTAGAGACCCAAGAGATTATACTCCAGCTGTCGTCCAATGACTACGTTGAACATCATGTAGACCGCTTGTGGTTGTCAGGCATGCGGATCTTGGCTAAGCGAGTAACGAAGATAGTGGGTGATTGTCACGGGTCACCCCTTCATTCTGACTTAACTAAATTAAGTACGAGAGTATATCTTGGAGAAGAAGTAGGCATGAATTGAAGGAGAAACAACAGTACTTGCATTAATTCATGAAGAACAGCAGAGCTCCGCACTTTAATCTATGAGGTGTAGAAACTCCACCGTAGAAAATACATAAGAGAAAAATTTCTAGGCATGGCCGAATGGCCAGCTCCCAAATGTAACATAAAAGTCCAAAGTTGATAAAAAATGTTAAAGATACGAATACAATAGTAAAAAGTGCTATTTATACTAAAACTAGTTACTAAGGATTACAGAAAATAACTAACTAAGTGCAGATAGTGCAGAAATCCACTTCCGTGGCCCATTTGGTATGTGCTTGGGATGAACATTGAGCGTTACACGTGCATAGGCCTTTTCTAGAGTTAAACGCCTGCTTAGATGCCAGTTTGCGCGTTTAACTCCAGTTCTGGCGTTTTACGCCAGAAAAGGGTCTTTGGCTGGCGTTGAACGCCAGTTTGGGCCATAAAATCTCGGACAAAGTGTGGACTATTATATATTTCTGGAAAGCCCAAGATGTCTACTTTTCAACGAATTTGAGAGCGCACCAATTGGGCTTCTGTACTTCCAGAAAATCCACTTCACGTGCAGGAGGGTCAGAATCCAACAGCATCTGCAGTCCTTTCTGAGCCTCTGAATCAAACTTTTGCTCAGGCCCCTCAATTTCAGCCAGAAAATATCTGAAATTATAGAAAAATACACAAACTCATAGTAAAGTCCAAAAATCTGATTTTTGCATAAAAACTAATAAAAATATAATAAAAAGTAACTAAAACATGCTAAAAACTATGTAAAAATAATGCCAAAAAGCGTATAAATTATCTGCTCATCACAACACCAAACTTAAATTGTTGCTTGTCCCCAAGCAAATAAAAACAAATTAGGATAAAAAGAAGAGAAAATAAAATAAATTTCAAAATATCAATGAAACTTAGTTTCAATTAGATGAGCGGGACTAGTAGCTTTTTGCTTCTGAACAGTTTTGGCATCTCACTTTATCCTTTGAAGTTCAAAATGATTGGCATCCATAGGAACTCAGAATTCAGATAGTGTTATTGATTCTCCTAGTTTAGTATGATGATTCTTGAACACAGCTACTTTATGTGTCTTGGCCGTGACCCTAAGCATTTTATTTTCCAGTATTACCACCGGATACATAAATGCCACAGACACATAACTGGGTGAACCTTTTCAGATTGTGACTTAGCTTTGCTAGAGTCCCCAGTTAGAGGTGCCCAGAGTTCTTAAGCACACTCTTTTTGCTTTGGACCACGACTTTAACCGCTCAGTCTCAAGCTTTTCACTTGACACCTTCATGCCACAAGCACATGGTTAGGGACAACTTGATTTAGCCGCTTAGGCCAGGATTTTATTCACTTGGGCCCTCCTATCCAGTAATGCTCAAAGCCCTGGATCCTTTTTACCCTTGCCTTTTAGTTTAAAGGGTTATTGGCTTTTTCTGCTTGCTTTTTTTTTCTTTTTTTTTTTCTTTCTTTTTCGCCATTTTTTTCCGCAAGCTTTGTGTTTTTCACTGCTTTTTCTTGCTTCAAGAATCAATTTTATGATTTTTCAGATTATCAATAACATTTTTCTTTTTTCATTATTCTTTCAAGAGCCAACAATTTTAACATTCATAAACTTCACTATAAGAAATATGCACTGTTCAAGCATTCATTCAGAAAACAAAAAGTATTGCCACCACATCAAAATAATTAAACTATTTTCAAGATATAATTCGAAATTTATGCACTTCTTTTTCTTTTTCAGAAAATATTTTTTATTTAAGAAAGGTGAAAGATTCATGGAACATTCATAGCTTTAAGACATAGACACTAAACACTAATGATCATGTAATGAAGACACAAACATAGTCAAAACATAAAGCATAGAAACGAAAAACAGAAAAATAAGAACAAGGAAATTAAAGAACGGGTCCACCTTAGTGACGGCGGCTAGTTCTTCCTCTTGAAGATCCTATGGAGTGCTTGAGCTCCTCTATGTCTCTTCCTTGCCTTTGTTGCTCCTCTCTCATGGCCTTTTGGTCATCTCTGATTTCATGGAGGATGATGGAGTGCTCTTGGTGCTCCACTCTTAGTTGCTCCATGTTGGAACTAAATTCTCCTAAGGAGGTGTTGAGTTGCTCCCAATAGTTGTGTAGAGGAAAATGCATCCCTTGAGGCATCTCAAGGATTTCTTGATAAGGGACTTCCTCATGCTCTTGTTGAGGTCCATGAGTGGGCTCTCTTATTTGCTCCATCCTCTTTTAGTGATGGGTTTGTCTTCTTCAATGAGGATGTCTTCCTCTATGACAATTCTGGCTGAATTGCATAGGTGACAGATGAGATGAGGAAAGGCTAACCTTGCCAAAGTGGAGGGCTTGTCAGCCACCTTGTATAGTTCTAGAGGTATGATCTCATGAACTTCCACTTCCTCTCCATTCATGATACTATGGATCATGATAGCCCGGTCCATAGTAACTTCAGACCAGTTGCTAGTAGGAATGATAGAGCATTGGATGAACTCCAACCATCCCCTAGCCACGGGTTTGAGGTCAGGCCTTCTCAATTGAACCGGCTTGCCTTTTGAGTCTCTCTTCCATTGTGCTCCTTCCACACAAATGTCTGTGAGAACTTGGTCCAACCTTTGATCAAAGTTGACTCTTCTAGTGAAAGTATGAGAATCTCCTCTCATTATTGGCAAGTTGAATGCCAACCTCACAATTTTCGGACTGAAATCCAAGTATTTCTCCCGAACCATTGTGAGCCAGTTCTTTGGGTTCGGTTTACACTTTGATCATGGTTCTTAGTGATCTATGCATTAGCATAGAACTCTTGAACCATTAAGATTCCGACTTGTTGGATGGGGTTGGTGAGAGCTTCCCAACCTCTTCTCCGAACCTTACGTCGGATATCTGGATATTCACTCTTTTTGAGCATGAAAGGGACCTCGGGGATCACCTTTTTCTTGGCCACAACTTCATAGAAATGGTAGTGATGGGCTTTTGAGATGAATCTCTCCATCTCCCATGACTCGGAGTTGGAAGCAACTGCCTTCCCTTTCCTCTTCCTACAGGTTTCTCCGGCCTTAGGTGCCATTAATGGTTATGAAAAAATAAAAAGCAGAGCTTTTTCCACACCAAACTTAGAAGAAGAATGATGCAATTAATTTTGAAAACTTATTACTGTATACAAGAAAAATTAAAAAGAGTTGAAAAGAATTTGAAAAGATATGTACGTTTTGAAAACGTTTTGGAAGGAATTGAAAAGAATTTAAAAAAAAAAGAGAATTAAAAAGAATTGGAAAGATTATTAATATTTGAAAATAGAAATTGAAAGATGAATATTTTGAATTTGAATGGTGAGGTAGGTGGGGTTTTATGATGGGTTTCTGGGGAATAGTGGATGGATATGAGTGGTGAAGAGATTATGGGGAAGAGGGTAGGACTTGATAGGTGAATGGTGTTTGGGGAATAGGTGTTGATGTGATTGGTCAAGGGTATTTGGGAAAGAGTGTTATGGAAAGGTGTGAAGAGGAGAGAAAGAGAGTTGGGGTAGGTGGAAATCCTGTGGGGTCTACAGATCCTGAAGTGTCAAGGAATTCTAGTCCCTGCACCTTTCCGGCGTTTAAATGCCCTCTGTGTGCCATTTCTAACGTTTAACGCCAGCTCTGCTACCTTTTCTGGCGTTAAATGCCAGTTGTCTGCCAATTCTGGCATTTAACGCCAGCCAGACAGCCAGATACCCTTTTCTGGCGTTAAACGCCAGTCTGTCTGCCAATTCTGGCGTTTAATACCCAGAATGTTGCCAGACTGGGCGTTAAATGCCCATTCTGCTATCCTTACTGGGTTTAAACGCCAGTAAGTCTGTCCTCCAAGGTGTGCTATTTTTTATGCTATTTTTGATTCCGCTTTAATTCTGTAGCTGTTTTTGTGACACCACATGATCATCAACCTAAAGAAAACATGACATGGTAGTGGAAAATAAATGTCTATGAAAAATAAATATAATTAAATAACATTGGGTTGCCTCCCAATAAGAGCTTCTTTAATGTCAATAGCTTGATAGTGAGCTCTTAAAGAGCTTCACAGACACTCAGAGCATGATGGTGGCCTCCAAACACCAAACTTAGAGTTTGAATGTGGGGGCTCTACTTGACTCTGTATTGAGAGAAGCTTTTCATGCTTCCTCTCTGTGGTTACAGAAGAAGATCCTTAAGCCTTAAACACAAGGTAGTCCTCATTCAATTAAAGGACTAACTCTCCTCTGTCCACATCAATCACAGCCCTTGCTGTGGCTAGGAAGGGTCTTCCAAGGATAATGGATTCATCCTCAACCTTCCCAATGTCTAGGATTATGAAGTCAGCAGGGATGTAAAGGCCTTCAACCTTCACTAAGACATCCTCTACAAGTCTATAAGCCTGTTTTATTGATTTGTCTGCCATCTCTAATAAGATTCTTGCAGCTTGTACCTCAAAGATCCCTAGTTTCTCCATTACAGAGAGTGGCATGAGGTTTATACCTGACCCCAGGTCACACAGAGCCTTCTCAAAGTTCATGGTGCCTATGGTACAAGGTATTAAGAACCTTCCGGGATCCGGTTTCTTCTGAGGTAATTTCTGTTGAACCAAGGCATTCAGTTTATTGATGAGCAATAGAGGTTCATCCTCCCAAGTCTCATTACCAAATAGCTTGGCATTCAGCTTCATGATTGCTCCTAGATACCGAGCAACTTGCTCTTCAACAATATCTTCATCCTCTTCAGAGGAAGAATACTCATCAGAGCTCATGAATAGCAATAGTAAGTTCCATGGAATCTCTTTGGTCTCTATATAAGTCTCAGATTCCTTTGGTTCCTCAATAGGGAACTCCTTATTGGTCAGTGGACATCCAGCAAGGTCTTCCTCACTGGAAATCACTGCCTTTTTACTCTCTCCAGGTTCGGCCACTTTGGATATATTGATGGCCTTGCACTCTCTTTTGGAATTCTCTTCTGTACTTCTTGGGAGAGTACTAGGAGGAGTTTCAGTAACTCTTTTACTTAGCTGACCCACTTGTGCCTCTAGATTTCTAATGGAGGACCTTGTTTTAGACATGAAACTGAGAGTGGTCTTAGATAGATCAGAGACTATGGTTGCTAAGTCAGAGAGGCTCTGCTTAGAATTCTCTGTTTGTTGCTGAGAAGATGATGGAAAAGGTTTGCTATTGCCAAACCGAGTTTTCCCACCATTATTATTATTGAAGCCTTGTTGAGGCTTCTGTTGATCCTTCCATAAGAAATTTGGATGATTTCTCTATGAAGTATTATAGGTGTTTCCATAGGATTCTTCCATGTAATTCACCTCTTCCATTGTAGGATTCTCAGGGTCATAAGTTTCTCCTTTAGAGGAGGCTTCGTTAGTACTGCCGGATGCAGCTTGCAATCCAGTCAGATTTTGAGAAATCATATTGACTTGTTGAGTCAATATTTTGTTCTGAGCCAATATGGCATTCAGAATGTCAATCTCAAGAACTCCTTTCTTCTGAGTCATCCCATTATTCACAGGATTTCTTTCAGAAGTGTACATGAACTGGTTATTTGCAACCATCTCAATAAGTTTCTGGGCTTCTTGGTGCACGAAATTGTAATCTCTGGCAATGGCGTAAAAAAAACTCAATACGCCCGTTCATAATCTCAATTCTTTTGTCACAACTTCACACAACTAACCAGCAAGTGCACTGGGTCGTCCAAGTAATAAACCTTACGTGAGTAAGGGTCGATCCCACGGAAATTGTCGGCTTGAAGCAAGCTATGGTCATCTTGCAAATCTCAGTCAGGCAGATTCAAATGGTTATGTGATTTTGCTAATTAAAATATAAATAAAATATAAAATAGGATAGAGATACTTATGCAATTCATTGGTAGGAATTTCAGATAAGCGTATGGAGATGCTTATTGCTTCTGAACCTCTGCTTTCCTATTGCTCTCATCCAACCATTCATACTCCTTTCCATGGCAACCTGTATGTTGGGCATCACCGTTGTCAATGGCTACTTCCCGTCCTCTCAGTGAAAATGGTCCAAATGCGCTGTCACCGCACGACTAATCATCTGTCGGTTCTCACTCATGTTGGAATAGGATCCATTGATCCTTTTGCGTCTGTCACTACGCCCAGCACTCGCGAGTTTGAAGCTCGTCACAGTCATCCCATCACAGATCCTACTCGGAATACCACAGACAAGGTTTAGACTTTCTGGATTTCAAGAGTGACCGCCAATTGATTCTAGCTTATACCACGAAGACTCTGGTCTGGAGGCTAAGAGATATACGCTCAATCTAAGGTAGAACGGAGGTGGTTGTCAGGCACACGTTCATAGGTTGAGAATAGTGATGAGTGTCACGGATCATCACATTCATCATGTTAAAGTGCAAGCGAGTATCTTGGAATAAGAATAAGCTTGAATTGAATAGAAAAACAATAGTATTTTGCATTAATACTCGAAGAACAGCAGAGCTCTACACCTTAATCTATGAGGTGTAGAAACTCCACTGTTGAAAATACATAAGTGAAAGTGGTCCAGGCATGGCCGTGAGGCTAGCCTCCAAACGTGATCAATGATCAAAAGTGATACAAAGATAGTCTCGAAATTGATCCAAAGATATGAAATAAATCACTAAAAATAGTTTTTATACTAAACTAGTAGCTAGGGTTACAGAAAATGAGTAATTGGTGCAGAAATCCACTTCCGGGCCCACTTGGTGTGTGCTTAGGTTGAGCATTGAAGCTTTCATGTGTAAAGGCTTCTTTTGGAGTTAAACGCCAGGTTGTAGCCTGTTTCTGGCGTTTAACTCTGAATTGTAACCTGTTTCTGGCGTTTAACTCCAGAATAGGGCAAGAAGTTGGCGTTTGAAACGCCAGTTTGCGTCATCAAAACTTGAGTAAAGTATGGACTATTATATATTGCTGGAAAGCCCTAAATGTCTACTTTCCAAAGCAATTGAGAGTGCGCCATTTGGATTTTTGTAGCTCCATAAAATGCATTTCGAGTGCAAGGAGGTCAGAATCCAACAACATCTGCAGTCCTTCTTCAGCCTTTGAATCAGATTTTTGCTCAAGTCCCTCAATTTCAGCCAGAAAATACCTGAAATCACAGAAAAACACACAGACTCATAGTAAAGTCCAGAAATGTGATTTTTATTTAAAAACTAATAAAAATATACTAAAAACTACCTAAATCATACTAAAAACATACTAAAAACAATGCCAAAAAGCGTATAAATTATCCGCTCATCACAACACCAAACTTAAATTGTTGCTTGTCCCCAAGTAACTGAAATCAAATAGGATAAAAAGAAGAGAATATACTATTAAATTCCAAAATGTCAATGAAACTTAGCTCCAATCAGATGAGTGGGACTAGTAGCTTTTTGCCTCTGAACAGTTTTGGCATCTCACTTTATCCTTTGAAGTTCAAAATGATTGGCATCTATAGGAACTCAGAATTTTAGATAGTGTTATTGATTCTCCTAGTTCAGTATGTTGATTCTTGAACACAGCTACTTTATGAGTCTTGGCCGTGGCTCTAAGCACTTTGTTTTCCAGTATTACCACCAGATACATAAATGCCACAGACACATAAATGGGTGAACCTTTTCAGATTGTGACTCAGCTTTGCTAGAGTCCCCAATTAGAGGTGTCCAGGGTTCTTAAGAACACTCTTTTTGCTTTGGATCACGACTTTAACAGCTCAGTCTCAAGCTTTTACTTGACACCTTCACGCCACATGCACATGGTTAGGGACAGCTTGGTTTAGCCGCTTAGGCCAGGATTTTATTTCTTTGGGCCCTCCTATCCACTGATGCTCAAAGCCTTGGATCCTTTTTACCCTTGCCTTTTAGTTTAAAGGGTTATTGGCGTTTTGCTCTTGCCTTTTGGTTTAAAGAGCTTTTGGCTTTTTCTGCTTGTTTTTTCATTTTCTTTCTTTTTTTTTCTGCAAGCTTTGTTCTTCACTGCTTTTTCTTGCTTCAAGAATCAATTTTATGATTTTTCAGATTATCAATAACATTTCTCTTTTTCATCATTCTTTCAAGAGCCAACAATTTTAACATTCATAAACAACAAATTCAAAAATATGCACTGTTCAAGCATTCATTCAGAAAACAAAAAGTATTGCCACCACATCAAGATAATTAAACTAATCTCAAGGATGAATTCGAAATCCATGTACTTCTTGTTCTTTTGTTTTTAGAACATTTTTCATTTAAGAAAGGTGATGGATTCATAGGACATTCATAGCTTTAAGGCATAGTTACTAGATACTAGTGATCATGTAGTAAAGACACGAACATAAATAAAACATAAGGCTCAAAAACCGAAAAACAGAAAAATTAAGAACAAGGAGATTAAGGGACGGGTCCACCTTAGTGAGGGTAGCATCTTCTTCCTCTTGAAGAACCAATGGTGTTCTTGAGCTCCTCTATGTCTCTTCCTTGCCTTTGTTGCTCCTCCCTCATAGCTCTTTGATCTTCTCTAATCTCATGGAGAATGATGGAGTGCTCTTGGTATTCCATCCTTAGTTGTCCCATGTTGGAACTTAATTCTCCTAGGGAGGTGTTGATTTACTCCCAATAGTTTTGTGGAGGAAAGTGCATCCCTTGAGGCAACTCAGAGATTTTATGATGAGGAATTTCCTCATGCTCTTGTTGAGGTCCATGAGTGGGCTCTCTTGTTTGCTCCATCATTTTCTTAGTGATGGGCTTGTCCTCATCAATGAAGATGTCTCCCTCTATGTCAATTCCAGCCGAATTGCAGAGGTGGCAAATGAGGTGAGGAAAGGCTAACCTTGCCAAAGTGGAGGACTTGTCAGCCACCTTGTAGAGTTCTTGAGGTATAATCTCATGAACTTCCACTTCCTCCCCAATCATGATACTATGGATCATGATGGCCCGGTCTACAGTAACTTCAGACCGGTTGCTAGTAGAAATAATTGAGCGTTGGATGAACTCCAACCATCCTCTAGCTACA
Source organism: Arachis hypogaea (assembly GCF_003086295.3). NCBI lineage: Eukaryota > Viridiplantae > Streptophyta > Magnoliopsida > Fabales > Fabaceae > Arachis > Arachis hypogaea. The sequence continues at coordinate 59,747,246 of NC_092047.1, forward strand.
GGCTTAAGGTCCGGTCTTCTCAATTGAACCGGCTTGCCTCTTGAGTCAACTTTCCATTGAGCTCCTTCCACACATATGTCCATGAGGACTTGGTCCAACCTTTGATCAAAGTTGACCCTTCCAGTGTAGGGGCGTGCGTTTTCTTGCATCATTGGCAAGTTGAACGCCAACCTTACATTTTTCGGACTGAAATCTAATTATTTCCCCCGAACCATTGTGAGCCAATTCTTTGGGTTTGGGTTCATACTTTGATCATGGTTCCTAGTGATCCATGCATTTGCATAGAACTCTTGAACCATTAAGATTTTGACTTGTTGAATAGGATTAGAGAGAACTTCACACTCTCTTCTTCTAATCTCTTGTCGGATCTCCAGATACTCGCTCTTTTTTAGCTTAAAAGGGACCTCAGGGATCACCTTTTTCTTGGCCACAACTTCATAGAAGTAGTCTTGATGGACCTTTGAGATGAATCTCTCCATCTCCCATGACTCAGAGGTGGAAGCAATTGCCTTCCCTTTCCTCTTTCTTGAGGTTTCTCTGGCCTTAGGTGCCATTAATGGTTATGGAAAAACAAAAAGCAATGCTTTTACCACACCAAACTTAAAAGGTTTGCTCGTCCTCGAGCAAAAGAAGAAAGAAAGTTGTAGAAGAATAAGAAAATGGAGGAGATGGAGGGAGAAGGTGTATTCGGCCAAGGGGGAGAAGTAGTGGTTGTAATGTGTGAAGATGGAGTAGTGTTGAGGAGTTTATATAGGGGTAGGGGAAAGGTAGGTTTTGGCCATTAGGGTTGGGTTTGGGAGGGAAAAAAATTTGAATTTGGAGGTAGTGGGGTTTTTGGGGAAGAGTGGATGGATGTGAGTGGTGAAGGGTATTTGGGGAAGAGATATGGAGGTTATTGGTGAAGGGTATTTGGGAAAGAGTGTTATGAAAAGGTGTGAAGAGGAGAGAAGATGAGGTGGGGTAGGTGGGGATCCTGTAGGGTCCACAGATCCTGAGGGGTCAAGGACTTAGCATCCCTACTCCATTTAGGCGTGCAAAACGCTCTTAGAATGCATGTCTGGCATTAAACGCCAGCTTGCTGCTTGTTTCTGGCATTTAACGCCAGTTTTTCTCCCATTCTTGGCGTTAAACGCCAATTCCATGCTCTGTTCTGGCGTTAAACGCCAGTCTGGTGCCTGTTTCTGGCGTTAAACGCCCAGAATGGTGCCAGACTGGGCGTTTAACACCCATTCTGCTACTCTTACTGGCGTTTAAACGCCAGTAAGCTCTTCCTCCAGGGTGAGCTATTTTTCATGTTATTTTTCATTCTGTTTTTGATTTTTCAGTTGTTTTTGTGACTTCCCATGATCATCAACCTAAAGAAAACATAAAATAGCAATGGAAAATAAATAGATATACTTAAATAACGTTGGGTTGCCTCCCAATAAGCGCTTCTTTAATGTCAATAGCTTGACAGTGAGCTCTCATGGAGCCTCACAGATAATCAGAGCAATGTTGGGGCCTCTCAACACCAAACTTAGAGTTTGGTTGTGGCCTCCCAACACCAAACTTAGAGTTTGAATGTGGGGGATTTTGTTTGACTCTGTATTGAGAGAAGCTTTTCATGCTTCCTCTCCATGGTTACAGAAGGAGACCCTTGAGTCTTAAATCCAAGGTGGTCCTCGTTCAACTGAAGGACCAATTCTCCTCTGTCAACATCAATCATAGCTTTTGCTGTGGCTAGGAAGGATCTGCCAAGGATGATGGATTCATCCTCATCCTTCCCAGTGTCTATGATTATGAAATCAGCAGGGATGTAAAGGCCTTCAACCTTTACTAGCACGTCCTCTATTAGTCTATAAGCCTGTTTCATTGACTTGTCCACCATCTCTAATGAGATTCTTGCAGCTTGTACCTCAAAGATTCTCAGTTTCTCCATTACAGAGAGGGGCATGAGGTTTATACCTAACCCCAGGTCACATAGAGCCTTCTCAAAGGTCATGGTGCCTATGGTACAAGGTATGAAGAATTTTTCGAGATCCAGTTTCTTCTGAGGCAATGTCTGCCTCATTAGTGCACTCAGTTCATTGGTGAACAAGGGGGGTTCATCCTCCCAAGTCTCATTACCAAATAAACTGGCATTCAACTTCATGATGGCTCCTAGATATTTAGCAACCTGCTCTTCAATGATGTCTTCATCCTCTTCAGAGGAAGAATATTCATCAGAGCTCATGAATGGCAGAAGAAAGTTCAATGGAATCTCTATGGTCTCTGTATGAGCCTCAGATTCCTTTGGTTTCTCAAAGGGAAACTCTTTTCTGTCCAGAGGACGTCCTATGAGGCTTTTCTCACTAGGACTCACGTCCTCCTCACTCTCTCCAGATTCGGCCATGTTGATCATGGTTATGGCCTTGCACTCTCTCTTAGGATTTTTTTCTGTATTGCTTGGGAGAGTACTGGGAGGAGTTTCAGTAATCTTCTTACTCAGCTGACCCACCTGTGCCTCCAATTTTCTAATGGAGGACCGTGCCTCATTCATGAAACTTAGTGTGGTCTTGGATAGATCCGAGACTATGGTTGCCAGGCCAGAATGGCTCTGTTCAAAATTCTCTGTCTGTTGCTGAGAAGATGATGGAAAAAGCTTGCTATTGCTAAACCTATTTCTTCCACCATTATTATTGAAGCCTTGTTGGGGCTTCTGTTGGTCCTTCCATGAGAAATTTGGATGATTTCTCCATGAAGGATTATAGGTGTTTCCATAGGGTTCTCCCATGTAATTCACCTCTGCTATTGCAGGGTTCTCAAGATCATAAGCTTCTTCTTCAGAAGATGCTTCTTTAGTACTGTTGGATGCAGCTTGCAATCCATTCAGACTCTGAGAAATCATATTGACTTGCTGAGTCAATATTTTATTCTGAGCCAATATGGCATTCAGAGTATCAATTTCAAGAACTCCCTTCTTCTGAGGCGTCCCATTGTTCACAGAATTCCTCTCAGAGGTGTACATGAACTGGTTATTTGCAACTATTTCAATGAGTTTTTGAGCTTCTGTAGGGGTTTTCACATGAAAAGATCCTCCTGCAGAATGGTCCAATGACATTTTTGACAACTCAGACAGACCATCATAGAATATACTTATGATGCTCCATTTTGGAAGCATGTCAGTAGGATATCTTTTGATCAGTTGCTTGTATCTTTCCCAAGCTTCATAGAGGGATTCTCCTTCCTTCTGTCTGAAGGTTTGGATTTCCACTCTAAGCTTGCTCATCTTTTGAGGTGGAAAGAATTTCGCCAGGAAAGCACTGACTAGCTTATCCCAAGAGTTCAGGCTATCCTTAGGTTGTGAATCTAACCATGTTCTAGCTTTTCCTCTCACAGCAAAAAGGAAAAGCATAAGCCTGTAGACCTCGGGATCAACTTCATTGGTCTTGACAGTGTCACAGATTTGCAAGAATTCAGCCAAAAACTAATGAGGATCTTCCATTGGAAGTCTATGAAACTTGCAATTCTGCTGCATTAGAGAAACTAATTGAGGCTTAAGCTCAAAGTTGTTTGCTCCAATTACAGGAATTGAGATGCTTCTTCCATAGAAGTTAGAAGAGGGTGCAATAAAGTCACCAAGCATCTTCCTTGCATCTCCACCATTGTTGTTGGGTTCGGCCATGTCTCCTTCTTTTTCGAAAATTTCAGTTAGGTCCTCTCCAGAGAGTTGTACTTTAGCTTCCCTTAGCTTCCTCTTTAGAGTCCTTTCAGGTTCAGGATCTACTTCAACAAGAATGTTCTTATCCCTGTTCCTGCTCATATGAAAAAGAAGAAAATAGAGAAAATATGGAATCCTCTATGTTACAGTACAGAGATTCAATTATGTGAGTAGAAGAAGAGAAGAATAGAAGAAAGAGAAGAGAGAGATTCGAACACAGAGAAGAAGTTTGGGTTCAAATTTTGAGTGGGAGAGGAGTGTTAGTAGATAAATAAATAACAGAAGGAGATAAGAGAGGGGGAAGAATTCGAAAATTAAATAAAATAAAATAAAAATATTTTTGTTTTTATTTTAAAATGTTAATTAAAATTCGAAAATAAAAAAGAGAAGAAATAAAATTAAAATTAAAATGTTAAAATAATTATTTAATTAAAACGAATTTTGAAAAATAAATGATTTTCGAAAATAAGAGAGAGAAAAGTAGTTAGGTGGTTTTGAAAAAGATAAGAATTTTAAAAATAAAAAAAAAGTTAAGTAGTTAATTGAAAAAGATTTGAAAATCAAATTTTGAAAAGATAATAAGTTAGAAAAGATTTTGAAATCAAATTTTGAAAAAGATATGATTGAAATTTATTTTGAAAAAGATTTGGAAAAGAAATTTAAAAAGATTTGATTTTGAAAATTAAAGTTGATTACTTGACTAACAAGAACTAAAAGATAAGATTTTTAAATTGAAAATTTGACTTGACTCATAAGAAACAACTAAATTTTAAAATTTTTTGAATAAGTCAACTCAAATTTTCGAAATTTATGAACAAAATAAGGAAAATATATTTTTTTATTTTTTTTACTTTTTAATGAGGAGAGAGAAAAAAGGAAAGATATCATTTTTATGTTTTTCTCTTTTTCTATTAAACAACAAAAATGAAACACACATAAAAATTTAAGATCAAAATAAAAATGCATGCAAGAACACTTTGAATGTCAAGATGAACACCAAGAACACTTTGAAGGTCAAGATGAATATCAAGAACATGTTTTTGAAAATTTTTAAGAAAAGAAACACATGCAAGACTGACGTTAAGATTTTTGCCAGTAAAGAATGTGATAAAAACAGTCGCGTTGTAGATATAGTCTCTAAACCGACAAAAATCCCTTCGTACAAACGTTTTGGGTGTCACAAGTAACAAACCCCTTTAGAAATTGTTAACCGAGTATTCAAACCTCGGGTCGTCTTCTCAAGGAACTGCGAGGCAGTATGTTCTTATTATTGGCTATAAAGGTTGTAATCGGGGTTTAGAAAATGAGAAGCAAGTAATTTAAATGACAAGTAAAGTAAATGGCAATTAAAATAAATAAATACTGTAAAGCAGACTTTTGGCAAGGTAAGAGAAGTCGGAGGTCCAACGTAGTTATCTCTCTCAACTATAATAAAAGTTGAATCTAAACTCCACTTGATCAACCTGTACTAGGGCAAGGGAAAGTCAAGGGACTAATTAAATTGACCTTTGAATCCTATTTATTTCCTAAGAAAAGGTAGGGATTACTTAAGTTCAGCTCAATTAGCAAGATAACGATTATCAATTATGTTGAGTTTAATAATTGTTGAGTTACTGAATTCTTAACCAGAACCAAAAGGGAAAAAAGTAAAATTGCTGGAATAATAAAAATATCCTTAGATGGGAAGCAATGGTAACTTAAATCAAAGAGAACAATCATAAACTGAAAATACCTCAATTATCATTAATTCAAAGAACAATCTGTGACATGGAATAATTCATAAATCAAATTATAATAATCAATTCAAATGTTGGAATAAATAAATAAAAGTAAAACTAAAATAAAAGAACATTAAACCTGGGATCCAGAGTTACTCTTAAAACAAGAAGAAATCCTAAATCCTAAAAGAGAGAGAGAAGATCTCCCTCTCAACTAAATCTAAATCATTGAAAAGTAAAATATGCGAGCTCCCTTTGAATGGGTGCATTCCCACACTTTATAGCCTCTGGTCTATGCTGTCTGTACTTGGATCTGGGCTAAAAAGGGCTTCAGAATTCGCTGGGGGCGTATTCTGTAAATTCTGGTGCGTGGCCTCTGTCACGCGTTCGCGTAGGTCATGCGGTCGCGTCATTTGGAGCTTTTCCTCGCCACGCGGTCAGGTCAGTCATGCGACCGCGTCATATGCGTTCTGCTTAGGTCGCGCGGTCGCGTCAGTCATGCGGCCACGTCGCTGCTGATTCATGCTTGGCACGCGATCACGTCATCCATGCGATCGCGTGGATACTAGTTTCCTTAAAGCTCCGTTTTGCTTTCTCCTTCCATTTTATATGTTTCCTTTTCCGTCCTTTAAGTCATTCTGCCTTAGAAAATCTGAAACTACTCAACACACTAATCACGGCATCGAATGGAAATAAAGGTAATTAAATTAATTAATTTTAAAGCTTAGGAAACATGTTTTTCATTTACATCACATAATAAGGAAGGGAAAGTAAAATCATGTAATTAATGTGAATAAGTGGGTGAAGGATTGTATAAATCACTCAAATTAAGCACAAAAGAACTCATAAAATATGGGTTTATCAACCTCCCCACACTTAAACACTAGCATGTCCTCATGCTAAATCCAAGGTAAATAATTAAGGTTAAAGTGATGGAATGTCATGCAATGCAACCTAATTTAAATGCAACTACCTAAATGAATGATGCATCATGCAACTCTAATTTATTTACTCATATATAAAGCTTACATGTAGCCAAGTTAATTCACATTCTCAAGGAGTTGTGTATATATATATATAGCCAACTCTTAAATAATAAAGAAATTTAGCAAATGAGATGGAAAAGAAAACATTGTACAAACTTGCAAAACAATTAGTAAATATAAGCACAGATATATGTTGATGAGTTATAGAACCCTCACTGGATTTTGTGTTTACTCTCTAGTCACTCAGTGTTTATTGGGTTTATTCACTCTATTTTTCTTTTTATTCTTAATTTCTATAGCTTTGTTCTTCATCTAACCAATCAACAATTATAGAATATAGTCATACCAAAAAGTCATGAGGTCTTTAATTGAGGTTGTAATGGGGTCAAGGTAAGGGTAAGGATTTTATGTATAGGGTCAAGTGAGCTAATAAGTGAATCCTTAATTAGACTAAGATCTCACCTAACATACATATTTAGTAAAACAAAAATTTCTTTACCTATTTTTCCATATTATCCCACTTATTGTTACATACTCATGTTTCACTTTTTGCTTTTTCTATTCCATGTGCATTGCTTTTATTTTGCATTGGGGAATTTCTTTCGTATCCCCTTTTAATAAATGCTGAAAAATAACCCTTTCTTTCTCTTTTTTTTTTAGGGCACATGGCAATTAAAGCACTTTGATTTTCTCATGAACATGCTTCCCAAATTTATTTTATTTCTTTTAACTTCTCTACCTTTTTGTTTCTATCATCCATGTTCCCAAAAGGTTTCCCACATTTAACTCTATTCATGATTTTCTATCTTAAGCTAACCAAGGATTCACTTGGGATTTTCTTTTGTTTTTCTGCTTAAGGCTAGTAATTTGGCTAAATAGAATAAAGGGGTTTTAAAAGGCTCAAGGGGGCTAACAAGGGTGATGTAAAAGGTAGGCTAATTTGGGGTGAGTGAGCTAAAATCAAATGATGGCCTCAATTATTCTCTTGGTATGTATCTATTCTATATTCTATAATTGGACATATAGATTAAAGCAAAGAAAAGAACATCAGAATAAAAAGAAATGAAACACACAGAAATGAAATTATGGTTTGAATGAAACTATACAATTTAAGCTCAAGACTCACAGGCTGTGTGTTCTCTAACTCAAGCATCATATATCATTTATATATTGTATGCAGGTTTAGTTAAAAATTCCCATTATTATCATAAAAAAATTATTTAGGGTGGCTTTTAAAGTTTTAATGTTCCTCCTTGATGAAATTTTGTCAGCTTAACTACATCATGTAATGCTATATATAAGGTTTGTGGATTTAAATCTGATATGTTCAATTTCCTAGCTTACTTCCTTTTTATATTTTTCAATTTAAACTATACTATCTTATGCTAAAAAGGGTAAACTATACTAATTAATCCACTAATAAATCAGAATTGCAAACTAAACTAAATAACTAAAATAAACTAAATGGCTAAAATATGAACTAAAGATGCAAAATGCAGAGAATAGAGTAAAAATACATAAAAGCAATGTATAAGTACTCAGAAAATAACAGTAAAAGGAAAAATACAAAAAAATATCCAAAATAAAAGAAAAAGTATGTAGTGGTTCACCAAAATAAACGCCAGAGATGGCAACCTCCCCACACTTAAAAGGAAGCATCGTCCCCGATGCTCAATCAAGTCGGGTGTGAAGGAGTGTCATCACTGGGAGGGATGGTAGCTGGAGTCTTAGTGGTGGTGGGCTAAGGGTCTGGCTGCTGTGGAGGAGGTGCTGATTGGATCGGGATCTCAAGATCCGCAGCCTCAATCTGATGTGGGACCGCTGCCTGTGGTGCGGCAGGTGCTGCCTCCTGGGGATGGGTCTCTGCCTCGGGTGCATCCGCCTCCTCCTCAGATGCCTCGGATGGTGTGTCGGGCTCGGAGGGGATGTCGCCAGATCATATCATCAGCTTTAGGTGCTCATAGCGCCGCTTGTTGCGACGCTCCATCTGGTCAAGTCGTCGGAACAAGCGGTGCACCAGATGATAGACGGGCTCTGTGGCAGGTGGAGGTGCAGTGGTGGTAGCAGGGGTAGGTGGTGCAGCAGTGGAGGAAGAGGGTCCAGCAGACGGTGGGGCTGACTCATCAGTAGCAGTGAATGGTGGTGGTCTGTGGCCCAAGGCTAAGAAGTTCCGGCTGTGCGGAATGATCTTCCTGCAATCCGCCGCTGGTGGTCTCTCATCGGCAGCCTCCCATGGCACGTCAGCTCGACGGCCAAGCTGAGTAACTAGATATGAAAAGGGGAGGGTGCCTCGGACGTGGACCCTGGCCATATAGTGCCGAATGAAACGTGGCAGATAAAGGTCCTTACCCTCTAGCACACACCAAAGGAGGGTGATCATAGCAGCCGGGATCTCCGTCTCGTGAGTACTCGGCATCACATAATTACTCAAGATCTGATGCCATAGCCGAGCCTCATCGTTTAAGTATGCTCTCTTGATCCCTCTAGGCATGGTAGTGTCCTGACCCATCTCCCAAGGGACTGTCGGGTCGAGAGCTATCCGTGCCTTTACAGCATCCCAATCAAACTGCATCTGACGCATGTCCTCCTCAGCCTTTGAATAACCATCAGGCTGATCGGACTTGGCTGGGAGCCGGAGAATGTCCTCTAAGGCCTCTTCAGTGACCAGAATTTGTTTTCCTCTCAGGTTCATTGCATCTAGGGTAGTGAGATAGTAGTTGCAGTAGAATTCCCATACCCAAGATGAATTGACCTCTGTCAGTGTTCTTTCTAGAAAGAACCAGCCCCTTTTCTTGATTTGCTCAGTGGTGTACTGCTGGAGGGCTTCTGGAATCTTCAGAGTTCGTTCCAGATATAGATTTCTGGAGTTTGCAAAAGCTGGGTACTTCAGCTCACAGTACCGGTTTGCAAATTTTATAGGATCATTCGCAGGGAGCAACTGGTCAGCATTTTCCTGCTATGTGAAGTTCTTCTCCCGCCATGAAGAATCGTGCATTAGAGCAATGATGGACTGGGAGGAATCTCCTCTCTTGCGCTTGCCAGTAGCCTTGCCTTTTCCTTTCCTTTGTGAGGCAGACATCCTGAAAAATAGAAAATTAGGATATGTATAAAAATAGGAAAGTAATTAGGCGATTAAACAAAGGAAACTCAAAGCGGCAAAGGAGAAGTAAAATAAGGAAAATGAGTATATGAAATATGATTGAATTTATGTTAAATGGAAAAATAATCAATATGCCATGGTTAGAAAGTTAGAGGAAAGTGAAAATAATCAGAAAAGAGATTAAAAGGGTTAATATGGTTAGAATAAAAAGAAATTAGTAAATTAAAATTAGTGAGTGAGTAAAGTGCGGGTTAAGGTAAGTGGCACAGAAAAATTTCATATAACAAGGATTCATAGGGAAGAATAGAAGTACTCATAATCGAACAAGGAAAACAGGGTGATGCTGATTCGAATAGAAATAAAGAAAGCAAAAATTTGAATCAGTGAATCACAAATGCAGTTTATGAACCAGGAAATTAAAGAGGATAAGAATTTCTGCCATAGCATTCATGAAATGGTTTGAGTAAAGTAGAGTAAAACAGAGTTCAGAAATGCCAAACCAAAACATGAATGAAAAAAAATTTTTAAAAAAATTTGGGCAGCATTTCGGCTAAAATTGGATTATCCCGGAAAATAAACAGCAATAATAGCAGTTCATATGAAATAAAAACTAGCTGCAGTTACCAGTAATGAATAGAAACAGGAAAATTTAGAGTAACAAGCAGCAATTGCAAGAAATCACAACATATGAACGAGGTCACAGGAACAGCAAAATTGCAGTTATGATAAAACATAAACAGGAACAGTGCAAGTAAACAGACCTAGATCCACTAACCAGAGCCTAAGCTACCTAACAACCTAAAAATCTACTACAGCATGCATATCTATCTATCCTAATGATGAACAGAAACGGAAAAAAGTACAGAAAAAACGACGAACGGATAAAAGGGGGTTGCGTTTTGCGGAACCTGGTAGGCGGGAGGGGTGGAACGGGGAAGAAGGTGGCTGCGGCGGCGTCCGGCTTGGTGGCGGGGCACGGTGTCGCGGTGGCGGTTGATGGGGGCAGTGGCGGCGAGGGTTTTGGGTTAGTGATAGAAGAAGGGGGGTGCGGGTGGGTGGCGGAGAGATGGGGGAAATCGCGGCTGGGTGGCCGGCGGTGGAGGGGGCTGTGGTCGCGGAGACAGTGGTGGAGAGGGGAGGAGAGGGGAAGAAGGGAGAAGAAGGGAGGGGAGGGGGTTGCGGCGGTGGCGTCCGGGGTGGCGGCGAAGTCTGGGTGGCCGACGGTGGCGGCTGGGTGGTGCTGGGTGGTGGTTGGAGGGAGAGGGAGCAGAGAGGGAGGAAAGGGTTGGGGGTGGGGGGCTTCGCGACTGATAGGGTTCGCGGGCTGGGGGTTATATTTTCGAATCCACGCGGCCGTGTGGGGCACGCAGTCGCGTGGTTCGGACGAAAATGGGAGTGACGCGATCGCATGGGGTGCGCAATCGCATGAGAGGGGGGAAAAGAAGGGTGACGCGATCGCGTGGGTCACGCGATCGCGTCGCTGGAATTTGTGCTAAACGCACGACTCCAGCGCCGTTTTAGCGCAACTCTCTGTCTCCTTTTGGGGTGATGTGCAATCCATGCGACGCGATCGCGTCACTCACGCGGTCGCGTGGGATTGGTATTGTGCAAGTGACGCGATCGCATGGGGCATGCGATCGCGTGGACCAATTTGTGCGAAACGCACAAAGGCCGCACGATTCCAGCCCAACTTTCTGTTCGTTGGATCCTTACGCCGATATATATATCACGCGGCCGCGGGGGTCACGCGGCCGCGTGGGTCACGCGGCTGCGGGGGTCACGCGGCCGCGTGGGTCACGCGGTCGCGCGGGTGGTGTTTTTCGCAATATGACGCGATCGCATGGGGCATGCGGTCGCGTCGTGCACCCCTTTTTTTTATATGCATGAAAAATACAGAATGCAATGATTAACATGAATGCTATGCATGATTCTAGGTTTAATAAATTAAAATGAAAAAGGAAAAATGAAAGCATTTAACAAGAAATAAATTGAAAAAGAAGCGACCATACCATAGTGGGTTGTCTCCCACCTAGCACTTTTAGTTAAAGTCCTTAAGTTGGACATTGGAGGAGTATCCTGTTATGGTGGCTTATGTTTAAATTCGTCCAAAAATTTTCACCAGTGCTTGGAATGCCAATAGCCTCCGGGGTCCCAAACTAGGCATGCAAAGCTTTCGAACAGCTTTAAACAGATTTTCAGGCTCCCGGGACTACGAATGTCAGGATAGAGTCCAGGATTCCAAGCCTTGCTTTTAAATCCGCCTCCGTCTTGATCTACATGTCTCCATTCGGGTGGGTTAAAAAGTAGAATCTCACCTTGGTGAACAAACGTTTTCCGTGATCCATGTGATTGAGCATGATACCAATCCGTGTACTTCGAAGTGAAGCATGGAACCTTATTGAACCTTGTGCACCAGCTCTGAGTACGAGCCATTTCCCTCTTACTCTTAAAGCCGCAGAGAGCTCTAAGCTGACCATCTGTTTCAAGCAAACCATATTCAAGTGAATAAGTAAAGTTATAAGTTAAGGATTGTACCCACTTGAAGCTTGTATTAGGTGGTAATGGCCTTGGGATAGGTGTTTTTGGTGGTTCTGCAAGTTCTATTTCCTTGTGCTCTTCTGTGAATTCCTCCACTTCTTTGCAAAGATCTTCAATTGTATCTGTGTCCTGGTCAAAGTTTTCTATGTCTTCCTCATCACTTGAGTCATAGATTGGAGGTTGAGAGAAATCTACCTCTGCATCATCTTCATATTCACTTGGGGAAGATTCTTCGATCTCAGAGAATTCACTTGCGGATGCGAGTTCATCACCAAGAAAGCTAGACTTATGACTATCATCATCAAGGGAATTTGCTTCTTGGATTATTCCGTCTGATTCTTCGTAAACGACTTGCCTTGGATATTGTACAGTATCCTCCTTAGCATCAACTGTAGCATCTTGGATGGAGTTTTCCTCAATTCTGGATTTCCATGGAAGTTCAGCGTCTCCTAGATCTTCAACCAACTCATCTTCTTGAACAAAGACAGCTTCTTCTAATTGTTCTAGTACAAATTCATTCTCTGTCTTGTCTACTGGAGTTTCTGGCATCTCCTTTATGCTACGCTCTTCATTGGGCTGTCCACATGGAGCTGTGGTTGATCCTTGTATATTTGAGCGCCTAGAAGCCCATTGAATCATCGCTTGCTCCAGTTGTTTAATGGTTGTTTGAAATTTAATTACTGTTTCCCTTAGGCGATCCTCTGCTTCTTGGGTTACTGGACTTGGACATGATACAAAGGAAAGTGGTGGTGATTGGGAGCGATTTGATTGGTATTGGGGTAAGGAAGGATCATATGGTGGCGAATGGTAAAGAGAAGCTTGTGAGTGTGGTGGTTCGAGGTTATGTTGAAAGGATGGTTTATATGCACGGGGTGGGGCTTGTTGGTAGTTACAAGGTTGTCCATCATGTCTTTCAGCTGGGTATGCACTGTAGAATGGTCTTTGTCCAGGATATCTCGGAGGGTGTTGCTGCCAAAAGGGTTGATTAGATCCTCTTGGTTCCATCCATCCTTGATTGGTCTGACCTTGGTACACATTCCTGCTGTAACTTCTATTTCCCTTAGCAACATTAGAACCAAACTCAAAGCGAGAGGGGTGAGAGTTCATAGTAGCAAATAAAGATAAAAAGGAAAAACAAAAATAAATAAGCAAGCAAAAGAAAAATATTTACAATAACCAATAATAAGGCACACGTTAGCAGTTCCCCGGCAACGGCGCCATTTTGACGTTAAGATTTTTGCCAGTAAAGAATGTCATAAAAACAGTCGCGTTGTAGATATAGTCTCTAAACCGACAAAAATCCCTTCGTACAAACGTTTTGGGTGTCACAAGTAACAAACCCCTTTAGAAATTGTTAACCGAGTATTCAAACCTCGGGTCGTCTTCTCAAGGAACTGCGAGGCAGTATGTTCTTATTATTGGCTATAAAGGTTGTAATCGAGGTTTAGAAGATGAGAAGCAAGTAATTTAAATGACAAGTAAAGTAAATGGCAATTAAAATAAATAAATACTGTAAAGCAGACTTTTGGCAAGGTAAGAGAAGTCGGAGGTCCAACGTAGTTATCTCTCTCAACTATAATGAAAGTTGAATCTAAACTCCACTTGATCAACCTGTACTAGGGCAAGGGAAAGTCAAAGGACTAATTAAATTGACCTTTGAATCCTATTTATTTCCTAAGAAAAGGTAGGGATTACTTAAGTTCAGCTCAATTAGCAAGATAACAATTATCAATTATGTTGAGTTTAATAATTGTTGAGTTACTGAATTCTTAACCAGAACCAAAAGGGGAAAAAGTAAAATTGCTGGAATAATAAAAATATCCTTAGATGGGAAGCAATGGTAACTTAAATCAAAGAGAACAATCATAAACTGAAAATACCTCAATTATCATTAATTCAAAGAACAATCTGTGACATGGAATAATTCATAAATCAAATTATAATAATCAATTCAAATGTTGGAATAAATAAATAAAAGTAAAACTAAAATAAAAGAACATTAAACCTGGGATCCAGAGTTACTCTTAAAACAAGAAGAAATCCTAAATCCTAAAAGAGAGAGAAGATCTCCCTCTCAACTAAATCTAAATCATTGAAAAGTAAAATATGCGAGCTCCCTTTGAATGGGTGTATTCCCACACTTTATAGCCTCTGGTCTATGTTGTCTGTACTTGGATCTGGGCCAAAAAGGGCTTCAGAATTCGCTGGGGGTGTATTCTGTAAATTCTGGTGCGTGGCCTCTGTCACGCGTCCGCGTGGGTCACGCGGTCGCGTCATTTGGAGCTTTTCCTTGCCACGCGGTCACGTCAGTCATGCGACCGCGTCATATGCGTTCTGCTTAGGTCGCGCGGTCGCGTCAGTCATGCGGCCGCGTCGCTGCTGATTCATGCTTGGCACGCGATCGCGTCATCCATGCGATCGCGTGGATACCAGTTTCCTTAAAGCTCCGTTTTGCTTTCTCCTTCCATTTTATATGTTTCCTTTTCCGTCCTTTAAGTCATTCTGCCTTAGAAAATCTGAAACTACTCAACACACTAATCACGGCATCGAATGGAAATAAAGGTAATTAAATTAATTAATTTTAAAGCTTAGGAAACATGTTTTTCATTTACATCACATAATAAGGAAGGGAAAGTAAAATCATGTAATTAATGTGAATAAGTGGGTGAAGGATTGTATAAATCACTCAAATTAAGCACAAAAGAACTCATGAAATATGGGTTTATCAAAGACACCAAACTTAGAAATTTTCAATAATTAGACACTAACAAATTGAAAATGCATATGAAAAACAAGAAAAGACACAAAGCAAGAAAAATTAAAGATCAAACAAAGAAAATCCTCAAGAACAACTTGAAGATCATGAAGAACACCATGCATGAGTTTTTCAAAAATTTAGAGAAAAGTTAAAAAGATGCAATTGACACCAAAATTAAAATTTGACACAAGACTCAAACAAAAACCCAAAATTTTTGGTTTTTTTAATGATTTTATTAAATTTTTTTTGGTATTTTTCGAAAATATTTTGGGAAAAAGAAAAATAAGGATTTCAAAATTTTTAATAAGAATTCCAGGAATCATGCAACGTTAGTCTAAAACTCCGGTCCAGGAATTAGATATGGCTTACTAGCCAGCCAAGCTCTCAATGAAAGCTTCGGTCCAAAACACCAGACATGGCCAATGGCCAGCCAAGCTTTAGCATATAAATAAGGCATACAATAGCTGAATTGATGAGAATCAAAAAGCTCTTGTGATGATGAGTTGAAACCTCGGTCCAAAAGATTATACGTGGCTTCACAGCCAGCCAGACTTCAACAGATCATCATGAAACTCTAGAATTCATTCTTAAAAATTTTGAAGCCATAGAATAATTTTTTTTGAATTATTTTTCGAAAATAAAAGGCTTAAAAATAAAATGAAATTACCTAATCTGAGCAACAAGATGAACCGTCAGTTGTCTAAACTTAAACAATCCCCGGCAACGGCGCCAAAAACTTGGTGCACGAAATTGTGATCTCTGGCAATGGCGTCAAAAAACTCAATACGCCCGTTCATAATCTCAATTCTTTTGTCACAACTTCGCACAACTAACCAGCAAGTGCACTGGGTCGTCCAAGTAATAAACCTTACGTGAGTAAGGGTCGATCCCACGGAGATTGTCGGCTTGAAGTAGGCTATGGTCATCTTGCAAATCTTAGTCAGGCAGATTCAAATGGTTATGTGATTTTGCTAATTAAAATATAAATAAAATATAAAATAGGATAGAGATACTTATGTAATTCATTGGTAGGAATTTCAGATAAGTGTATAGAGATACTTATTGCTTCTGAACCTCTGCTTTCCTATTGCTCTCATCCAACCATTCATACTCCTTTCCATGGCAAGCTGTATGTTGGGCATCACCGTTGTCAATGGCTACTTCCCGTCCTCTCAGTGAAAATGGTCCAAATGCACTGTCACCGCACGGCTAATCATCTGTCGGTTCTCACTCATGTTAGAATGGGATCCATTGATCCTTTTGCGTCTGTCACTATGCCCAGCACTCGCGAGTTTGAAGCTCGTCACACTCATCCCATCCCAGATCCTACTCGGAATACCACAGATAAGGTTTAGACTTTTCAAATCTCAAGAGTGACCGCCAATTGATTCTAGCTTATACCACGAAGACTCTGGTCTGGAGGCTAAGAGATATACGCTCAATCTAAGGTAGAACGGAGGTGGTTGTCTGACACGCGTTCATAGGTTGAGAATAGTGATGAGTGTCACGGATCATCACATTCATCATGTTGAAGTGCAAGCGAGTATCTTGGAATAAGAATAAGCTTGAATTGAATAGAAAAACAATAGTACTTTGCATTAATACTCGAAGAACAGCAGAGCTCCACATCTTAATCTATGGGATGTAGAAACTCCACCGTTGAAAATACATAAGTGAAAGTGGTCCAGGCATGGCCGTGAGGCCAGCCTCCAAACGTGATCAATGATCAAAAGTGATACAAAGATAGTCTCGAAATTGATCCAAAGATATGAAATAAATCACTAAAAATAGTTTTTATACTAAACTAGTAGCTAGGGTTACAGAAAATGAGTAATTGGTGCAGAAATCCACTTCCGGGCCCACTTGGTGTGTGCTTGGGTTGAGCATTGAAGCTTTCATGTGTAGAGGCTTCTTTTGGAGTTAAACGCCAGGTTGTAGCCTGTTTCTGGCGTTTAACTCTGAATTGCAACCTGTTTTTGGCGTTTAACTCCAGAATAGGGCAAGAAATTGGCGTTTGAAACGCCAGTTTGCGTCGTCAAAACTCGGGCAAAGTATGGATTATTATATATTGCTGGAAAGCCCGGGATGTCTACTTTCCAACGCAATTGAAAGCGCACGATTTGGATTTCTGTAGCTTTAGAAAATCCATTTCGAGTGCAGGGAGGTCAGAATCCAACAGCATCTGCAGTCCTTCTTCAGCCTCTGAATCAGATTTTTGCTCAAGTCCCTCAATTTCAGCCAGAAAATACCTGAAATCATAGAAAAACACACAGACTCATAGTAAAGTCCAGAAATATGATTTTTATTTAAAAACTAATAAAAATATACTAAAAACTAACTAAATCATACTAAAAATATACTAAAAACAATGCCAAAAAGCGTATAAATTATCCGCTCATCACTTCTGTAGGGTTTTCTTCAGATGAAGAGATCCACTAGCAAAGTGGTCCAATGACATCTTGGACAGTTCAGACAGACCATCATAGAATATACATAAGATCCTCCATTCTGAAAGCATGTCAGAAGGACACCTTCTGATCAATTGCTTGTATCTTTTCCAAGCTTCATAGAGGGACTCACCTTCCTTCTGTCTGAAGGTTTAGACTTCCACTTTAAGCTTGCTCATCTTTTGAGGTGCAAAGAATTTGGCCAAGAAAGCATTGACCAACTTTTTCCAAGAGTTCAGGCTTTCTTTAGGTTGTGAGTCCAATCATATCATAGCTTTGTCTCTTACAGCAAAGTGGAAAAGCATAAGTCTGTAGACCTCAGGATTAACTCCATTGGTCTTAACAATGTCACGGATTTGCAAGAATTCAGCTAAGAACTGATGAGGATCTTCCAAGGGAAGTCCATGAAACTTGCAATTCTGCTGCATTAGAGAAACTAATTGAGGCTTAAGCTCAAAGTTGTTTGCTCCAATTGCAGGAATTGAGATGCTTCTTCCATAGAAGTCGGAAGTTGGTGCAGTAAAGTCACCAAGCATCTTCCTTGCATCTCCACCATTGTTGTTGGGTTCGGCTGCCATGTCTGCTTCTTTTTCGAAATTTTCTGTAAGGTCCTCTCCGGAGTGTTGTACTTTAGCTTCTCTTAGCTTCCTCTTTAGAGTCCTTTCAGGTTTAGGATCAGCTTCAACAAGAATGTCCTTATCCTTGTTCCTACTCATATGAAAAAGAAGAGAACAAAGAGAGAATGGGAATCCTCTATGTCACAGTATAGAGATTCCTTTATATGAGTATAAGAATAGAAGAATATGGGAATGAGAAGAGAGAGGAGATAAGTAATTCGAACAGAGAGGAGAGAGAAGGGTTCGAATTATGAGTAGAAGAGAAGTAGTGTTAGCAATTAAATAAATAAATAGAAAGAGATGAGAGGGAGAGTATTCGAATTTTAAGAAGAGGGAAAAGAAAATATTTTTATTTTTATTTAATTAATTAAGTTAGAATTCGAAATTTAAGAAAAGAAATAAAAGCAAATTGAAAACTAAATACATTAATTAATTAAAAAGATTTTTGAAAAATTTGTTAGTTAGTTTTTGAAATTAATGAGAGAGAAAAGTAGTTAGGTAGTTTTGAAAAAGATAAGAAATAGTAAACTTTTTTAAAATTAAAACAAACAAGTCAAGTAGTTAGTTGAAAAAGATTTGAAAATAAATTTTGAAAAGATAAGAATTTAGAAAAAAATTTTGAAATTAAAATTTTAAAAAGATATGATTGAAATTTATTTTGAAAAATAATTGAAGAACAAAATTAAAAAGATTTGATTTTTAAAATTAAAGTTGATGACTTGACTAACAAGAAACTAAAAGATATGATTCTAGAATTTAAAGATTGAACCTTTCTTAACAGGAAAGTAACAAACTTGAAATTTTTTAATCAAAACATTAATTGTTAGTAAAGTTTTCGAAAATGTGAAATAAAATAAGAAAAAGATTTTGTAAAATTTTAAGAATGAAATTTGAAAATCATAAAAAATGAAAAAGTATTGATTTTGAGAGAGATTTGAAAAGATAACGTTTTTAATTTGAAATTTTGACTTGACTAACAAGAAACAACTAAATTTTAAAAATTTTTGACCAAGTCAACTCAAAATTTTGAAAATTATGAGAAGAATAAGAAAAAGATTTTTTTTTTACTTTTGAATTTTTAATAAGGAGAGAGAAAAACAACAAAATGAAACAAAACATAAAAATTTAAGATCAAAACAAATAATGTATGCAAGAATACTTTGAATGTCAAGATGAATACCAAGAACACTTTGAAGATCATGATGAACATCAAGAACATGTTTTTGAAAATTTTTAAGAAAAGAAAGACATGCAAGACACCAAACTTAAGAACTTTTGTACTAGGGACACTAAAAATTTGAAAATGCATATGAAAAACAAGAAAAGACACAAAACAAGAAAATGTAAAGATCAAACAAAGAAAATCATCAAGAACAACTTGAAGATCATGAAGGACATAATGCATGAATTTTCGAAAGTTTTAAGAAAATTAAAAAATTGCAATTGACACCAAACTTAAAATTTGACACAAGACTCAAACAAGAAATACAAAAAATTTTTGGTTTTTTATGATTTTATTAATTTTTTTTTATTTTTTTCGAAATTATTTTGGAAAAAGAAAATAAAAAAATTCAAAATTTTTAATAAGAATTCCAGGATTCATGCAATGTTAGTCTAAAGTTTCGGTCCAAAAGAATTAGACATGACCAAATGGCATGCCAAGCTTTAGTACAGAATTATAAATGAGAATCCAAAGGCTCCTCCAATAGCTGCAATAAATTCTGAAGAACATTTTTTTTTTCGAAAACTTTTTTTTGAAATATTTTTAAAAACTTTTTGAAAAGAAAATAAAGGTTGAAACAAGAAAGAAGGTTACCTAATCTAAGCAACAAGATGAACCGTCAGTTGTCCAAACTCGAACAATCAATGGCAACAGCGCCAAAAACTTGGTGCACGAAATTGTGATCACACTTTTCACAACTCCGCACAACTAACCAGCAAGTGCACTGGGTCGTCCAAGTAATACCTTACGTGAGTAAGGGTCGATCCCACGGAGATTGCCAGCTTGAAGCAAGCTATGGTCATCTTGTAAATCTTAGTCAAGCGGATTCAATTAGTTATGAGTTTTGATAATTAAAAGACAAATAAAACGTAAATTAAAATAAAGATACTTATGTAATTCATTGGTGGGAATTTCGGATAAGTGTTTGGAGATGCTTTGTTGCCTCTGAACCTCTATTTTTCTATTGTCTTCATCCAATCATGCGTGCTCCCTTCCATGGCAAGCTGTATGATCCTCTTAGTGAAAATGGTCCAAGTACGGTTTCTGCACGGTTAATCAACTGTCGAATTTCTCGTCTCGGATGAAAAATACCAGGTACAGCTACCGCACGGCTAATCAACATTCGTGAGTTTGAAGCTCGTCACAGTCATCCCGTCCCAGATCCTACTCGGAATACCACAGACAAGGTTTAGACTTTCTGGATCTCAGGAATGCTGCCAATTGGTTCTAGCCTCTACCACGAAGGTTCTAATCTCACAGACTTGGTCCGTGGATTAGAAACCCAAGAGATTATACTCCGGCTGTCGTTCAATGACTACGTTGAACATCATGTAGACCACTTGTGGTTGTCAGGCACGCGGATCTTGGCTAAGCGAGTAACGAAGATAGTGGGTGATTGTCACGGGTCATCCCTTCATTCTGACTTAACTGAATTAAGTACAAGAGTATATCTTGGAGAAGAAGTAGGCATGAATTGAAAGAGAAACAACAGTACTTGCATTAATTCATGAAGAACACCAGAGCTCCACACCTTAATCTATGAGGTGTAGAAACTCCACCGTATGAAATACATAAGAGAAAAAGGTCTAGGCATAGCTGAATGGCCAGCCTCCCAAATGTAACATAAAAGTCCAAAGTTGATAAAAAGATGTTAAAGATACGAATACAATAGTTAAAAGTTCTATTTATACTAAAACTAGTTACTAAGGATTATAGAAAATAAGTAACTAAGTGCAGATAGTGCAGAAATCCACTTCCGGGGCCCACTTGGTGTGTGCTTGGGCTGAGCATTGAGCTTTACACGTGCATAGGCCTTTTCTAGAGTTAAACGCCAGCTTGGATGCCAGTTTGGGCGTTTAACTCCAGTTCTGGTGCCAGTTCTGGCGTTTTACGCTAGAAAAGGGTCTTTGGCTGGCGTTGAACGCCAGTTTGGGCCATCAAATCTCGAGCAAAGTATGGACTATTATATATTTCTAAAAAGCCCAAGATGTCTACTTTCCAATGCAATTAAGAGCGCGCCAATTGGGCTTCTGTACCTCCAGAAAATCCACTTCGTGTGCAGGAGGGTCAGAATCCAACAACATCTGTAGTCCTTTCTCAGCCTCTGAATCAGACTTTTGCTCAGGTCCCTCAATTTCAGCCAGAAAATACCTGAAATTATAGAAAAATACACAAACTCATAGTAAAATCCAGAAATGTGAATTTTGCATAAAAACTAATAAAAATATAATAAAAAGTAACTAAAACATGCTAAAAACTATGTAAAAACAATGCCAAAAAGCGTATAAATTATCCGCTCATCACTCCACCATGTCTGCCTCTGCCTCTTGCTCTTCCCTGTCCGCTACCTCTCCCTCTCCCAGTAGAAAGTCGCAACTCTGGGAGGTGACCATCTTCAGGCTGATGTAACTCTGGAGCAGGTGGATGGTACAGAGGCAGGTCCTCCGGCACTACCCGCGCCAACACTAGCTGTTGGTCGCCCTGACCAAACAACTCCGTGTGTGCCCACTGAAGGTACCACATCATATAGGGTAGTGAAGGACGCAGGTCTATATGATGATGGATATGCAGACGATGGTCGGCCCGATGATCCCATAAATCATGCCATCCCCCCAGCAACTGCGGGAACAACTCACCGCGTCCAAATCGACCATCCATATCGTGCATGCTGTCGATGTCTAATGGCCTGGTTGGGATGTGCTGCAAGCCACCGAACTGCCGCACGGCTTGGTCCACCTGATGCCACTCAACAATGGCAAAGCAGAGCAGCAGACAGACAACAGCCGCCGTGTGGTTAGCCTCAGCAATTGCATGCGGAACTAGACCCTTCAACTGCGGGTCTGCATATGGTGTCCACTCAACCTGTTTCCAAGACACAAGTTGGTGTTATTATTGAATTTTCATATGCAAAAAACATAACATAAATTGAACTGGGTATGCATAAATATTTATGACTTACGGCGAGCATGCCAATGCCGTTCAGGACACGCCAATAATGCCTAAGGCGACCCTCACCTCTGGTGTTGTCCGGTCTGTACTGAACCCACCTACAATTCTGAGGCAGAGGTAACATCATAACTCAGTTATATTATATTAAATACTTAATTTAGTAAATAAACAAAGGACTATTGCAGAAAATAAAAAAAATTATACCTCTCAACAAGCGGAAACCGACGGGCATCAAATCCATTCGGACGTAGCAGGGGAATACGGTGGTAGGCCCATGACAATAGCAGACTAACGCAACCACCCAGGTTGTGTGCACCATGCTCCGTGGTGCGGCACATCTGGCGGTACATCCAAGCCAATACAGCCGATCCCCATGACAACCTCCCACATGCATCGAGGTCCTCCAGCAGGGGGAGCCACCTAATGTGCACCCGAGAGTCAGATGCATCTGGGAATAGAATACCCCCTATCAGCTGCATAATGTAGCCTTTCGTGTACCTCAGGAGGCGCTCCTCAGTGGCGTCCTGCTCCAGCTCTCTGCAGACAGTGTTCAGGAACCAAGTCAGCTTGACAGTCCACTTTGTCTGTGACTGTCGGTCCTCTGCACCAGGCACAACACCCAGTAACTACTGACAAAAGTCCTCAATAGTCCGTCCCTGGTGGTTCTGCTCCCAACTATCTATGCACCCGCTCACAGGATCACCATCGATCCTGAGTCCCAGCTGATAAGCCACATCCTGTAGCGTGATGGTCATCTCCCTGCATGCTAGATGAAAGGTGTCGGACTCAGGCCTCTACCTTTCTATCAATGCCGAGATGAGTGGCCAGTCATGCTCGAACTCAACCATGCAGGCCACAAACTCAAACCCGGCTTGTCTGAGATATGGCCTAATCGCCTCCGGTGGCCTCGTCATCAAATTCTGCCTGGTGCGTAAGATCCGAGGCACCTACCAAACGAAACATAATATTAAAAACAAAACAAAAAAACAGCGTCAACTCTAAATAGCACAAGTTCACTGTTTTAAAATTAAAGACAGATAAATGACAAGGATATCATCATACTAATAAACCCCATTTTTAGGGTTTATCTTGTGCTTAATTTAGGGGATTTTATGACCTTTTACCCCACATTTATTCAATGAAATAGCATGGATTCATGATTGTCTCCTAATTTGTGCTTAAGTGTGAAAACATGCTTTTTAGGCCCTTAATTGCTAATTTTGATTCACCTTTGATTCCACTAAATGCCTTGATATGTTTGTTAGTGAATTCAGATTGGAAAGGCTAAGAATGGATCAAAGAGGTGGAGAGAAAAAGCATGCAAGTGGAGAACTCATGAAGAAACAAGGATTTGGGATGCTGAGATCGACGCGCACGCGTGAAACGATGAGGTCGCATGGCGACGCGTACGCATACATGACGCGTACTCGTGGATAGAAATTCATCAAGCGACGTGTACGTGTGACCCACGCGCACGTGTCGGAGCTCGCACGTGACCCACTTAAAGTGAATCCGCTCGGGGCGATTTCTGGGCTTCCCAGGCACAAATCCAGCTCATCTCTGATGCTATTTAACCCAAGGATTGAAGATGAATCAACACACATTAGACATTATATCACATTAGTTTAATTTAGTTTAGTTTTGGAGGGAAAGTTAGTTTCTAGAGAGAGAAGCTCTCTCTTCTCTCTAGAATTAGGATTAGGTTTAGGTTAATTCCTTAGATCTAGATCTACTTCTTCTCTTGCTTCAATTTTCCTTTTGCTTTATGAATTCTTATGTAGATATCTATTTCTCTTTCAATGCAATTTATGATTTTCATGTCTTTTCATGTTGATTTGGTTTTCTATTATTGATCTCTTGCCATTGTAGTTAGATCTCTCTTTAATTCTTGCAATTCATGTTGTTTACCTTTATTGCCTTCTATGTGTTTGTTGAAATGCCTCTTTTAGTTATAAGTTAGATTTTGTTCCTCTTAGCCTAGGTAGAGTAATTGGTGACTCTTGAGTTATCAAACTCCTTTGTTGATTGATAATTAGAAGTTGCTAATTAACTTGAATGCCACTAAAGCTAGTCTTTCATTATGATTAGGCTAGGACTTCTGGAATCAAGTTAATTCATTCACTTGACTTTCCTTCATAGTTAGAGGTTAACTAAGTGGGAGCAATGGACAATTCTCATCACAATTAAGGAGGATAATGAGGATAGGACTTCTAATTCTCATACCTTGCCAAGAGCTTCCTTAAATGTTAGTTTATTTCTTTTGCCATTTATATTTCTTGTTTCTTATCTCAAAAACCCCAAAAGATACTTCATAGCCAATAATTGAACACTTCATTGCAATTCCTAGGGAGAACGACCCAAGGTTTGAATACTTCGGTTATTTTTATAGGGGTTTGTACTTGTGACAACCAAATGTTTGATGTGAGGAATTGTTTGTTGGTTTAGAACTATGCTTACAACGAGATTTCTTTAAGAAATTCTTGACCAACGACAATTTCTCATTCATCAAATTGGCGCCGTTGCCGGGAAGTTGCAATGGTGTTATGTTATTGGTTATTGTATATATGTGAATATTGTGAATAGCTTGATTTTTGGATTGCTTGTTAGTTTTTGCTAGTTTTAGGACTTTGTTTCATTATTTCTTATTAGCTTTTGTTTCTATTTTCTCTTGCTACTATGAATTCTCACCTTGGCTATGAGTTTGGTTCTAACTATATTGTAGAAAATGGAAGCTTCAATGAGAACGTGCATCAAGGATGGGACAATCAAAGGTGGGAGGAGCCATATGCATATGATCAATCCTATTGGAAACAACCCCCACCAATGCACTATGAAGAAGAGCCATTCTATGATGTATATCAATCTAATGGTTATGGTGAATCTCCTTGTGACTTTCAAGAACCACCACCATATGCCTATGAGCTATATCCTCAACATAGCCCTCAACTATAGTCACAAGCCCTTTTCCACCAAACACTTCCATATGATCCTAACCCATATACACCATACCAACCACCTTTCGAGCCATATGAGCCACATATAGAACCACCACCATTCCAACCTCAATACTTCCAAGAATCGCCTCTTCTATACCATGACCAAGATGAGCCACCTCCAATGTAAACAAATTTTCAACCTCAAGATGAATTCTATCTCCTACCACAACCCTCCATGGAAGAA
Source organism: Arachis hypogaea (assembly GCF_003086295.3). Taxonomy (NCBI): domain Eukaryota; kingdom Viridiplantae; phylum Streptophyta; class Magnoliopsida; order Fabales; family Fabaceae; genus Arachis; species Arachis hypogaea. The sequence continues at coordinate 59,772,440 of NC_092047.1, forward strand.
TATCAATGTCTATCTCTCAAGGAAACCATGGATCGGCTTCAAGCAACCGTCCGTCAAAAGTTAGATGCATGGGACTCATACCACATGTCCATGGATGATTGCGAGAGAGCAATCGAAGAGGGTAGTTTGAAGGAGATTGTAGAATCTCAACTTGAGAATAATAGATTGGAGTGTGTTGAGCAACAAGAAAAATAAATGGAGAACATGTAACCACCACATCCTTACTATGATGAACCACCTTCCTATTATGAACCCTTCCTCTAAGATAATGAGCTCTCTCATCCACCCCAACCTCCAATAGATGACATCCTTGGTGTTCTTCTTCAAAGGCAAGATGAGATGAAAAGGGATGCACAACAATTCACGGCCGCCTTGGACGAGGTGGTAAATCGGTTAGCATCCCAATGCTTGGGAACCCAAAGTACTCCCATGGCTACATGTGAAGAATCCAAGGAAGAGCATAGCATGAAGGAGAGATTGAAAACTCCGGTGGGAATGAGGGAAGTTGCTTTGTGTTGGAACAATTGGAGGAAGCTATAATTGTTGAAGAAAAGGAAGAAGTGGTTGAAGACTTAGGAGATGCGGAACCTCATGGGAACCTAGAGTTGAAGAAAATCCCTCCAAGATGATTGAATTAGATGCTAAGGGGGAATGTGCACAACCTCCAAGGCATATTCCATATGAATAATTGGACGGGATAGAGCAAGAATTGAGTTCCCTTGGTGATGAAGATCAAGCATCAAGTCTTAGTGATGAAGAATCCTTTGAGCATGAAGAACCTTCTCCCGATGAGATTGAAAGTGTTGTGGAGGTAAACTTATCTCATCCTCCCAATTATGATTTGAGTAAGAGAAAATGCTTAGATAAAATTGTTGAACAAAGGATTACATTTGAGGAATCTTGTGAAGAGGTGGAAGTCCTTAGAAGAAGAAGGACGGGAATTGGATACGCTTTGTCAAGATCCTTGGAAGCCTCTTTACCTAGGTTGTCATCTGCTCCTTCACTTGAGTGGGTAAAATTCATCTTTATTAGCTTTATTGTCCCACTTGAGTATGGCTTGCTTGAAACGGATGGTCAACTTAGGATGCTTTGCGGGATGAAGCGTAAGAGAAAGATGTTTCGTGGTTGGCGTTGTAAATCAAGGCTCATTATGGTTGATACATCAAAAATGAAATATAAAGGTTGGAATAGTGCTCAACTAGATGGGTCTAGGAGGATTGTTGTGCACTTCATTGAGAATTCATCTTGCTTGCCACCCGGATGGACTAATAATGATCAACTTCAAGACGGGTGTCAAAATAAAGTATGGGATCCTGGATCGCACAAGGAGAATCAAATTTGGGAGCCCATGATTTGTGAAGAATTCCATCAAAGCTTGAAGGCATTAATTTTGAAGAATGGAGCTTATTGGAGATTCAAGCATTGGTGGATGTTCAAGGATAGCTTCAAGCACAAGCCACCTTGATGAGGAGCTCCCTATAAGTCCAACTTAAGGACAATAAACAAAAGTGCTAGGTGGGAGACACCCCACCATGGTAAAATCTTTTCATTTTCTCTTTTGTACATATTAGTAGAATTAGTTTAAATTTCATGTTTGATTAGTTTGTTGAGTTTATTTGGTAGTTTAGTATGTTGAATAAGGTTTTAAGGTGTTTTGGTAGCTGTTTGGAGGTTTGGAATGCTTGGCTTGGTGCAAAAACATGAAAAATTTTGAAAAACAGAGCATCAACCCACGCGCATGCGTCACCCACGCGTACGCGTGGATGCAAAAATTTCACCTCCAAGCCATTTTCCCGAGAGTTGTGCCTGCATCGCGCGAACATTGTGCCTGAGGCACAAAGTCAACCCACGCGTGTGCGTACCTCACATGTACGCGTCGTCTCTCTGGTTTGCTATGCACTCGTACGTGTAACCCACGCGTACGCGTCGCGTCCATTTCACCTCAATCCACGTGCACGCATGACAGACGCGTACGCGTGGATGCCCTTCCTTCACTAAACTTATTTTTTCATCCTCTTCTCATTCCTTTCCTTCTTCTTTCTTCTTCCCTTCTCCTATCCCTCATCTAACACTTCCAAACACCATTTGTAACCACTTCTTTTAGTTAGTTAGTTAACTAGTTGTTTAATTAGTTAAATTTTCATTTTATTTTCTCTTTTTTATACTAAGTGTTAGATTATTAATCTTGTTTACTGTTCATTGCTGCTAATCATTGATAAGATGTTATTTTAATATCATTGTTGTTTATCATCTTTGTTGGACTCCTTGATTAAGGTTATATTTTGCTACTTGATTTTGAGTTCTTCATGCTTAATTTTGTAAATACCAAGTGAATGAGAATTGCCCTCAAGCACTCTAAGTCTTTTTTTGAATTACATGATTTGGCCACCATGTGATTTGAATTCTTTTCTTTGATTAGGCAATTTCTTGATATTTGATGTTGTGCATTTACCTTAATGCATTGTGCTTCTTGATCATATGCATCCATATGTTATATATTTGGCTTGAATGCTTTCATGCTTCTTTATTGCCTGCTTGGTTGTTTTAGCCTACAAGTTTAGAGTATTTCAAGCACACTAGAATGAGTGAAGTGTATGCTTCTTTGTGTAAATTGTGGCAAGGCTTTTTATGCTAGTGTGCGTGTGTTCTAAACCGCGCAATTTAAGACCCACACACTTATTTTCCATTAATATCACATTAATTCACTCGCCCCATTCTAGTGATTTACCTCATTCCAACAATTTACACTTCCTTGCTTTTGTATTCTCTTATCTTATGGTGTTATATTTTGTTTTTCATGACTCTTGCACCACAAGCAAAAATGGAAGCGGAAGAAAGAACACGCAGCAACCGGTTGATCCACCAGCTGGAAGTGGCAATTCGAAGAGTCGCCGTACCCCCTTGCTCATCTTTGAGTGCATCGAGGACGGTGCAAACTTTTAAGTGTGGAGAGGTCGTCCGACCAGTCGGCGTTTTTGGGTGACAAGTTTCTATTCCCAACACTTTTGCATTTCATTTTTAGGTCTTTTAGAATTTTTAGTTTTATTTTCTAAATTTTGCATATGTATACATAATAAGTTTAGTCAAAATAATAAAATTTTTCAAGAAAATTATCTATAGGGCATTGACATTCCAATTGATTTGAGTGAAAACTTTTCATTGAACTTGCTTGAATTATATATATATTGGAACATGTTTTGAGCTAAGAACACATAACCTTGTGAGATTTGAGCCTTAATTGCGTGGTTACATCTTATAACCACTTATTTTCCTTCTTGTGTGCATTGTTCTCTTTCTATGATTGTAATCTTTGATTTGTTTGATTCTATATGTCCATTATTCCATGTATACATGCATTTACAAGATTGAGGACATCATTTCATTAGCTCACTCACCCAAATAGCCTACCTTTTATCTTCCATTGTTAGCCAATTTGAGCCTATGATTAACCCACTTGTTCATAATTTTAGCACATTACAAGCCTTAAAGCGAAAAATAATAAATGTCCTTAATTTGGATCTTTGATTAGCTTACGCTAGTATGTGTGTGTCATTCAAGTGTGGGAAAACATGGGACATTAGTTGAGAGAAAAGGGTGTTTTTGTTTTGTATTTCTATATTTGGGAATTAGGTACATACTCATGTGTTAATTAAATGTAAAACCATATGCATTGATGCTCTTGTATATATTTTAGTTTGAAAAAAAAAAAGAAAAAAATGAATGATAAAGAAAAAGAAAATATATATATATATATATATATATATATATATATGAAAAACAAAAGAAAAGAAAAAAATAGAAAGAAAAGAGAAAGAAAAAAAGAAAGAAATAAAAAGGGGACAAAATGCCCCAAAGTGAAGCAATAACAATCAATGCATATGAGTTGTGATCAAGAAAAGAATGCATGAGTCTGTGAAAAGTGAAGAATGGGTAGTTAGGTTAGCTTTGAAATTGTATAGGATGTCATAGGTTAGGTAGGAAGTCTAAGCTTATCAAGGATTCAAATTTCAAGTCCACTTGACCAAATATGCATCCTACTTTGACCCTAGCCCCATTACAACCTATGAAAAGACCTTATGATAATTGTATGCATGCACGAAATATTTGTTGATTGTTAGAAGAAGAACAAATCTTGGAAAGCATGATTAGGGGAGAATTGAGAGAATCAACCCTAAACACTTGAGTGACTAGAGCGGATACACATCCGGTGAGGGTTCGATTGCTCAATTACATGTTTTCACCTATGATCATCTCTTCTTGCAAGTTTATAAAAATATTTAATAACTCAATTCAATTGTGGATTAGATTTGCTATTGCCTTAGCTCTTGTGCCTATATAAGTTCTCTTGGGAATTGATTTATTTTGACTAAGTAGTTGCATTCATTTAGATAGTTGCATATGGATAGGTTGCATTCAGTAGTTGTTACATTGAATAAATGTTGATACCCTTTGTTTCCTTCTTGATTTAGCATGAGGACATGCTATGGTTTAAGTGTGGGGAGGTTGATAAACTCCATTTTTAAGGTTTATCTTGTGTTTAATTTAGGGGATTTTATGACCTTTTACCCACATTTATTTAATGAAATAGCATGTTTCATGATTGTCTCCTAATTTGTGCTTAAGTGTGAAAACATGTCTTTTAGGCCCTTAATTGCTAATTTTGATTCACCTTTGATTCCACTAGATACCTTGATATGTTTGTTAGTGAATTCAGATTGGAAAGGCTAGGAATGGATCAAAGGGGTGGAGAGGAAAAGCATGCAAGTGGAGAACTCATGAAGAAACAAGAATTTGGGATGCTAATATCGACGCGCACGTGCAGCAGACGCGCACGCGTGAAATGATGAGGTCGCATGGCGACGCATACGCGTACATGACGCGTACGCGTGGATAGCAATTCGTCAAGCGACGCGCATGTGTGACCCACGCGCACGCGTCGGAGCTTGCACGTGACCCACTTAAAGTGAATCCGCTGGGGGCGATTTATGGGCTTCCTAATCCCAAATCCAGCTCATCTCTGATGCTATTCAACCCAGGATTGAAGGGGAATCAACACACATTAGACATTACATCACATTATTTTAGTTTAGTTTAGTTTTGGAGGAAAAGTTAGTTTCTAGAGAGAGAAGCTCTCTCTTCTCTCTAGAATTAGGATTAGGTTTAGGTTAATTCCTTAGATCTAGATCTACTTCTTCTCTTGCTTCAATTTTTATTTTGCTTTATGAATTCTTATGTAGATCTCTATTTCTCTTTCAATGCAATTTATGATTTCCATGTCTTTTCATGTTGATTTGGTTTTCTATTATTAATCTCTTGCCATTGTAGTTAGATCTCTCTTTAATTCTTGCAATTCATGTTGTTTACCTTTATTGCCTTCTATGTGTTTGTTGAAATGCCGCTTTTAGTTATGAGTTAGATTTTGTTCCTCTTGGCCTAGGTAGAGTAATTGGTGACTCTTGAGTTATCAAACTCCTTTGTTGATTGATAATTAGAAGTTTCTAATTAACTTGAATGCCACTAAAGCTAGTCTTTCATTATGATTAGGCTAGGACTTGTGGAATCAAGTTAATTCATCCACTTGACTTTCCTTCATAGTTAGAGGTTAACTAAGTGGGAGTAATGGACAATTCTCATCACAATTGAGGAGGATAATGAGGATAGGACTTCTAATTCTCATACCTTGCTAAGAGCTTCCTTAATTGTTAGCTTATTTCTTTTGCAATTTATATTTCTTATTTATTATCTCAAAAACCCCAAAAGTTACTTCATAGCTAATAATTGAACACTTCATTGCAATTCCTAGGGAGAACGACCCGAGGTTTGAATACTTCGGTTATTTTTATAGGGGTTTGTACTTGTGACAACCAAATGTTTGATGTGAGAAATTTTTTGTTGGTTTAGAACTATGCTTACACCGAGATTTCTTTAAGAAATTCTTTACCAACGACAATTTCTCATTCATCACATACCACTCGATCAAGTCTGCTAGCAATGTGTGTAAAAGCCACACTTAATCAACCAGTTAATTAAGTGATTATATTGTCCAAATTAGATTCTGAAAAGTTATAGCGAGAATTTGAGGATTTAAATGTGATTTTTGGACTCAGTAGGTCTTTCCGAGTCAGAAAATGTATTTTCTGCAAAAAACTGTGAAAAACTGTGAATCGGCAGTTGAACCGGTTCAAGTTTGCCCGATGCTATGCGAGAAAAAGTGGAAACAGTCAAAAACTTTAGAAAAATATTAGAAGTTGAAAACTGGGCGTTAATTTTAAAGGTTTGGCCCGAAGTTAGGCCAAACGGGCTAAAAATGCTAACGGGTTGGACCGGGTTCATGTTGGGCCCAAGCTCAACATATAAAAGGTTCATTTAGTTAACCAAACCAGCCACAACACCATTAAACACACATACATCAGAAATTGGAAGGGGAGAAGAGGAAGAAGCTATTCATATATCTCTTCTTTTCGCGATATCTCGAGCTACGGTACTCCAATTTGCGTGCCGTCAGCGGTTACGTGTTCCTTGTGAAGAGCTCTACAAAACTCATATAAGAAACTGGTATGGAAAGCTCGAAATACTCTCAGTTCTTCTCTCCAAAATTTCGAGTTTTTAGGGCTTTGGGTTAAATGAGTTTTTATGATTTTGGATGTTTAGGTTTGCTCTAATCCTTGCTTAGCATTTGATTTTTGCTATCAAATCTGTTGAAAAAGGTAAAAGACATTAAACCCTTGTGATTTTATGTTTAAATGAAACCCTAGGTTGATTTGTGATGGTTTATGCATATATAGTTTGATTATTGTGACTTGGGAAGCTATTGGAACTTATTTGTGCTTATTGGAGTGGAATTGAAAGCTTGGATTGTGGTTGGGAGCTTGATTGTGCTAAATTAGAATTTTTGGTTCATATAGGAAATCGGCAAAGTTTTGGTTTCCTCTATGTAGTATATAATATTCATGGACACTTAGGCAAGTGACCCATAGGATAGGTTTGAATTTAAATGGATGTTGAGTTGTTAAATGATGGTATGTGGTGATTTATGATGAATTAATGATTGTTGAGTTTGATTATGATGAATGATGATAATATGATAATGATGATTGATTGTGTAAATTGAAAAGGCATGGTGATGATATAGGTGATGTTGAAATTGATGATTTGGTAGTGTGGTTGTAAAAATGTGATATATTGATGTTGATGTTGAAGATGATGAGATGTGAATGGAAATATGGTAAGTTTGGTGTAATGTGATATAAAGGGTGATATTTAGTAAAAATTAGAGTTTGGGATGGTTTGGTATTGTTTTGGTTGGTTTGAGATATGAAAGTTGGAAAATTTGGTAATTTGGGAACATTTGGTAAAAGTGAATTTTTGGTGAACTTTGTCTGATCATAACTTTTGCCTCGGTTTTCAAAATCTGATGAAACTTATCTAGAATTAAAGATCTTTGCAAATCCCTTTAATCGATATAAAGTTTGTGAAATTTAGAATTTTGTAGAGGAAGTTATGATCATTCAAAGATGGTGTTGAAAATCTGAAATTCTGCAAAGTTGCAGAATTTCAGGATTTCTGATATGTGCGCACGCACAGCCTTGTGCGCACGCACAACCCTACGAAAATCTTATTCTGTGCGGACGCACAGACCTGTGCGTACGCACAGGCAGGAAAGGGCTCTCTGCTTGCAGCGTTAGCACAACTTGTGCGCGCGCACATCAATGAAGAATTGCGACCTGTGCGTACGCACAGCCCTGTGCGCACGCACAAGTTGGGAAGGGTCGTCTGTTGGGGACGCTAGCACACCCTGTGCGAGTGAACAGACTTTACAAATTTTAGTACCTGTGCACACGCACACCCCTGTGCGTGCGCACACTTTCAAAATCTTCCTGGGCATCGCACACCCCGGTGCATATGCACACGCCCTGTTTCTCAAATTTTTCTTTGTTTTCAACTATTCTACCTTCCCAACAAGGTTGTAAGCTTCTCTAACACCATTTTTGGTCTCTTGGGCCTAGTTTTGGATACTTAACACATGGGAAAGAATTTAATGGCTTTAAATGATATTATTTGAAAAACTTAGAAGATGGAGGCCTAGGTTTCGGGTGTACTGGAGATGGTTTGATGTTATGTGACGAATGATTGATGTATGAGATGAGAATTGAGGAATTGTTGAGTTCAAAATGGAAATGTGAATTGACAGTAGTTGAGATGAGTCGAAGACTCGAAAGGGTGATGAGGAATCACTGTTATATTGAAAATGTTTTTTGAAAAACCACTGAACTACTATTTTATATTGAGATTATGAGACACTATGCGCTCGGCAGGGACATGTGGTTGGATCCCGCCTGTCGAGCTAGCGGCGGCAGCGTAAGGGCGGTGGTTCGTCCCGCTTGCGCTGAGATGCGAGGTCAGTGGCAAGAGTATCCCGCTCGCATCCCTTCGGATCAATAGAGTGTGCAGGCGCAAAATCCTGGACAGTGATCCGAGCACTATATCTCGGGGGTTCCATTGATGATTCCGAAGGGCGACATCTCTATGGAGATGTGTCGGGTTGGCAGTTGAACTGATAATGTGATATCACAGCCAGTAGGACAGATATTCATCATATGCATTTTCTATCTGTTTGTATGGTTTGACTACTTGTAATAGTTTGCCTAATTGTATAACATGCCTATCTGCTGTTTGAATTAATTGCCTTACATGCCAATACTTGTGTTTTACTTGCATTGTATATTATCTGTGTTTTCTATTAGGATTGAGGAGGTTCGGAAGGAGGTGGTGATGGAATCGCATGGAAGATCGGTTGGTGAAGGCTGTGGGACAGCAGTGTTTGATTAGAATAGAAATTCCTTAAGATAGAATACCCTGTTTAGTTATGCTAAGGTTTATATAATTATGCTTATCTGTTATAGTATGCCTTAAGAATGAATCTTGTGATGGATATGAAGTCTAGGATTGCCTTCGGCGTCCCGGGGTCTTATATCCTACATCACTGGGCACTGTTACCATACTGAGAACCTCCGATTCTCATATCATATTTATGTTGTGTTTTTCAAATGCAGGTCGCAACCCACCTCAGTGAGTTGTCTAGTTGGTGACAGAAGTGGAGGATCCGGATATTTTTTTGAATCTTTTTGACTTATTTTGTATATGTCTCTCACTTTTGTATTTTGTTTTGCCTAGAGGCTTGCATTTGAGAGGACAAAACTTGTATAAACTGTTTTTACTGTTTGGATTCATATATGGGTTGTATATGACTAGTCGGCTCAAACTTCGCCAGCCGTGGCTAGTTTCTTATGATATTATATACTTATCTTTTATTACCTTATACCTGTTTCTTGTGCCTTAAGTTAGACGTTTCGTTAGTACGTTTTGCGCTTTTGAAATCCTATTTTTGAGCTATATCCTTCATCGGCCTTCTAGATTATATTATTCTTTCTATATATATTATATGTATGAGTTTAGAACTGTCGTAATCTCTGATTAACCTTGCTTTACGATGCGAGGTAAAACTTAGGCTAATTAGGGTGTTACAATGTGCTCAGCCTGATCTAATCTGTACAGGATCCCCTCATATCCCAATAACTGCTGCTCCATCTAACCACAACGAATTTAAACAAAATAACATGTACTTATCAGCATTTGTTTTACAATAACAGAATTTGTAAGCAAACGTATTTGATAAATATTACTTATCTACCTCACTTTCCCTAGGCAAACATACCCTATTGCTCACTTAATCCCACATTCTAACTTAATTTTATTAAGATTTGACTAACAACGTAAACCAATTTTTCTTACTAAACTAACTAAGAAATAGACTACCAGCTTATACTAATTCACATGTTAAAAACATTCAACAACCACCAAATAACATGAAATAAGTAAACAGTAACTCTAACTATAACTAGCATGCAACCACTAACTAAGAAATAATAGGTAACTCTAACTAATCTGAGAAAAATAACTCAAACTAACATTTTAATTACTAACCTTAAACTGCTGATGCTGTTAATAACGAATTTCTCGAATGCCAGAATACAGAAAGTTCCAACAGAATAAAAATTGAGAGAAGATTTGGAAAGAAAATGACAGGGAAAAGAAAAAGACAGGGGACAATGGTCCCACTTCGAATTTATAATACACCGAATTTTACATAGAGTTCGCTGAGGATGCGGCGAACTCTATAATATATATAGAGTTCACTGGGGGTACGGCGAACTTGTCCTAATTACTAAAAAAAAAAACAGACATTCCTGTAAATAAAGATCAATACTGGGTTTTCAAAAAATAATTATTTTTAATAATTTATATAGAAAAAAAATCCTAGCAGATACCTAATGTCTAGACAGCAACACAGACATGCAGCTGAAGGACGTAAAACCATACCATTTTCTTTATGTGAAGAAACTACTTTATTTCATCACCAGAACATAATCCTTATTGTGAAAAATAAACATTATATCTAACATGTTTATGTCATAAAATTTTATTCAAATAATTTATAAGATACAAAAGTTTTAATCTATCACTATATTTTTATAGAGATTTTGTAGTTATATATGGAGACTTGAATCATTATTAAGAATATTCTAACTCTAGAAATAGTGGCGGCTGGGCAGAAACGTTCAGGGACGGTGGCTGCGTAGAAACGTGCGGAGACCGTCTCCCTCTTCCGAAAATGACGGACCGCTAACATAGCATTCAGTCACTATAAAATGGTATTAATGCTATCCAATTTTCCAACAGAACAAATTCAGAAGCTACTTAAAGTGTTCACTATAATTAAGTATTCCGTCGCTACATTGTACAATAAAACTTTAGTTTTCCCTGCATTTCAATATTTCAATATGGCGAACAAACTGAGCGCTGTTATTATCATGGGGTTTGCCATCTTTAGCCTTGTTTCGGTGACATCCGCTTTTTCGGGAACAGCAACTTACTATACAGTTTACACTCGTGAGTATTTTTATTTTTCTTATTAAAAAAGGGGCATAAATCCTACTTGGAAAAATATCATGAAATGTACTATTTTATCTAAGCCATTGTGTCAATTTTTTTATTTATTTCTGAATCAATTTTTTATTTAGAATTTAAAATACTTATTATCTTGACTAATTTCACGTTTAATAAATGAAAGAGTATTGAATTAATTAATGCATATATTAATTCACTATACAATGGATCGTATATATAAGACTGATTCATAAACAATATCCTTTTTGTGTAAACTCTTGAAATGGCGCTTTGTATTTGTATTCTTTTAGCAACTGCTTTCTAATTAAGAAAAATATTATATTAAAAAAATTAAGAAAAACTACCAAATACTTGACCAAAAAACATTTCCCTCCCTTTTTTATTAATAAAATTTGAATAATTTTAGAAAATTTAATTTTAATGCACTAATAATATAATTTTACACTTATAATTGCATATATTCATTTTTTTGAATTATTATTCATGTGGTCAATTTAAATAATATTACTTTTGATGATGTGTACGTAATTAAATATATATATAAATTTTTTTTATTAATATTATATTAAAATTAAATTCTAATTTTGGATTGGTAAAAGATATTCTTATTATTTGTGTAAGTACTAACAAGATAAGATAGGCGACTTAACAAGCCTGTTAGTTCCCTTTAAACCACTTAATAAGTAACCGACGTGACGACGTCTATGTTACTTAACTATCTCATGCTTAACAAGCCTGTTAGTGCAGCTTTATTTCTTTTCTTCTCAATAAAGAAGTTAAACGAATAAAAAAAATTAATCAAAATAAAAATATTAAAATAATATACCTTTATATTATTTTCTTAATTTAACTTATTTAATAAAACATATCAAATAAGTTAGTTTTACCTATGTATTACATATTAAATATTAATCTAATTTTTTCTACGTTTCTTTTTCGATTCTTATTTTTTAAATATTCTTTTTTATACATTAAAGAGGAACATTAGAAAGTTATTTCTTTTTTTTCGTCAATGTCAATTAAATTTATAAAAATTATTTTATTATTTTAAATTTTAGATCTTAAATAATAAATTTTTAATTTTAAACTCTAAATTATAAATTTTAAAATAAAATTAATTATTATTAACTAACTAAAAGTTAGTTTTATATATTTTCTCTATATTAAATTTTTTTCTGTATTTTTGGAATTTGAACCTTTTATGTAAGGCCACACTAGTTAGATAGGAGACCAAAGTTTTCCTTTTGGGGCCTTAGAGCCCCTTTGTTAACCAAAAAAAAAAAGTTTTTCTTTTGGATATGTATATATAACATGAAGATAATGATGTGCTCTGATATGCTACTTGGAAAATCATCAGCATCCGCATGCTACGGGTACGAGGACGAAGGAACGATGATTGCAGCTGCAAGCGAGGGAATATACAACAATGGAGGTGCATGTGGCAAAATGTATAAGATCACATGCACAGGTGCGACCAACGCCGGCGTCACTCAACCGTGCACCGGCGCCAGTGTTACCGTCAAGGTTGTCGATCTTTGTCCCTCTCCAGGCTGCCAGGGAACATTTGATCTCTCTCAAGAAGCTTTCTCTCAGATAGCTAACACCAATGCTGGAAAAGTTTATATTGACTATACCCCGTAAGTCCATTTCATCATTTCAATTTCTAACTGCTTGTATTAGCTAGCTTTATTCTTGTCTTGTTTTTTGGGGACTACTTAATTTTAAGGAAATAAAATTGCACAAAAAATTGTAATTAAATTTTGGATAAAGTATATTTTTTATTTTTAAATTTTTTAAAAATTTTAAAAATACTTTAACGTTTAATTTATTTTATTTTTTTTAACGATTTAAATATATTTTAATTATATTTAAAAGTTAACACCGTTAATAAGGATGCTGACATGATAATTATAGAATTTAGAGTTTAAAATTTTTTATATTTTACGATCTTATGATGTGAATTTATCGAATGTTTCTATTTTATTTTATTATTTTTCCTTTTTAAAAATATATTTTAATAGGGATAATATAAATAACGCTCTTATTATAAATTTTTACCGTCTGAATTAGTTTAGTCTACTAGAAATGTGAAATAATAATAATAAATATAGCAAGGATTAGTCATAATATATAATGAGATTATTTTTCTTAATAAATATATCATTGGATTCAAGTTTAATAATAAAAAAATTTTCCTACAACATTTTCAGACTGAGACAACATTTAAAAAATATTGTCTAAAAATTGATAAAAAATTACTTTTAATCTATAACAACACTTTTAAACTTAAAGCAACATTTTTGGACCCTTTACAGATACAATCGTTGTCTTAGATCAAAGCAACGTTTTTTTCCTTCAAAAGCAATGCTTTTGTAAGCAACTCTTTGAAAACGTTGTCTATTCTAAAGCAAAAACAACGCTTTTGGTCAGACCATAATGCAACACTTATTAAGCGTTGTCGTTTTTAATAATTTTACAATTAGTAGAAATCGTTGCCTATTCTATTAGTATAGCAACCCTAAGCAATGTTGCATATTACATTGAACTCTGGCATCACTTTATTAGAAGCACTGCCACTTCTTGTATTACTAAGGCATTAATTTAAAGGCGTTGGCTCTTCTTTAAAACCGTTTTCTCTTGTGATAGTACTAGGTACATTTTGCCACTATTTATTAGCTATGTACAATAATTTAAGCATTTCATTAAAATTTGATGCAATAAAATTAAAAATATGATAGAAGAAACAAAATCTCAACTTATTCTACTTGAATATATATTATTAAGTTAAAATATATTATTATAACTCTTTAATTCACATAACAAAATATGGCAAATTAATTAAATAAAAGACCCTTAACAAAATACATATACTTAAAAGGGAAAAAAAAGCTAAATACGATGAGCATCTTTGGAACCATTTTCATCCTTAGAACCATTCTCCTGAGGATCTTTATCAAATTGATCCTGAATAAGTTTTACCTTATGACCCAAACTTTCTTTCCAATTGATGAGAGATCATAGCACAGTTCTAATGTTTTGTTAGCACTTGAAGGCTTTAGGATCATCATCAACTTCACTTTCTTACTCTTCTCTTTCAACACATCATATCTTTCTACATCATCTTACCGTTCGTCTTTCCACCAGTTGTTTATGCCCATTGATTCTTATTTTTGTAAAGAAACCTACAGAAGAAGATAGTTTACTGAGATGCTAACACAATCATCAACCTAGTACATGTTCTCATGCATTGTGATCACTGTTATTTGAACCAATATAGAATAGGCACTACCACTGAATACAAAACATTTTTCATTAGAAGTACAAGATCAGTAAGAAAATTGAAAGTGGTTCCTTTCATTTTTTTTTCCCAAATAAGTTCAAACTCACTGTAACCCATATGATAGTGAGAAATAATAACTCACACACAGTATAGAGTGGAGCACTAGGATACATCAATCGCCAAAATAACAATAAAAAAAAGCACTTAATATTACAATAACTTCCACACAGAGCTAGAGTTAGAACAATGAATATTCTTAATTAACTACCTTATTTTTTTACATTTGCACAAAAAAATTTCATCAACTAACTAGAAAATGTTACCTGTGTCCCAAATAGTAAGCTTCACTCTTTTGCCATCAATTGTAAAATGTTTAATCTTGAAGTCCATATCTGTCTCAATAATTTAATAAATAAATATTAAAAATTACACTGCACAATTTCTTTTTTAGTGAAGCCAAAAACTAAGTGAAAATCTTCAAAGCTAGCTGTATATATATCACCAAATTCCAACAAACTACTATCACATATAAGTAACTATGAACAAATTAAAGGTAATCAACCAACATAATTTCTAATTACTATAATGATATTAGCCTAGTGAACTCGATATAAAGTTGATGAGAGTTGGCTACTAAATTTGCATACCTTGTTACTTGTTAGGCCTATTTTGCTTCAATGAAGAGTCCAGCCAACGCTCAGGCCGTTCAATCTCATTAAAATTTAAGTTATCAATTCTTCTCCGAGGAGATTTCTAGATACATGAAATTAGAATATAATTAAGTAAGAACGGACAGAACTTATTTAGTCAGTTACAATCTTATTTACAACCCAAGCAAATTACATACTACATCTTCAAATCAATTTCATGCCAAGCAAGTTAAACTTCAAATCAATCCTTATTCGATTAATGTTTATAGGAATATGATTCAAGCAAAATAAAGAATTAACTACAATAACAATTAATTATAGGGAAGCCACCTGTGGGGATTAGATTTGCAATTTTCCACACAATCGAAAAGAATCTGTAATCCCAATTCATTGGCAATTTACAAGTATGGTTCATTATACACTGTCCCTTCTTCTTCTTGTCAAATTTAGTCAACAAGTCATCAAAATCTTCTACTCCATCATATAATCATAATCATCAATGCCTACGGAAACACAAAGAAAGCATCACGAACTTTGGGAATGAGGCAGAGTCATCATTGCAAATAGAAAAGGAAAAAAAAAGAGGCAGAATTGTCAGTACCTTCAAAAGAGTGACCGATTGTGATGGCCGTATAGATGAATGTGAAAAGAGAGGAACACAATTTTTGCCATCTCCAGACCAAAGCATTAAGAAGAAAACAACGGAGTTTTTAATAGTATGAACTCTTTAACTAGCTTATATGTGACAAAAATAAGGGACAAAAAAGAAAAATAGAAAATCAGCAACTCAGGGTGGAGAACTATCTTTAGAGTCTATCTAGAGGAAATTAGAAAAATAGAATAACTGAGTACCTTCGGCTTCACATGAATAATTCACATGTTGTCCTATAAGGAAAGTGCTTAGGAAGCTTAATATTCAAAATCAGCACTACACATATACTTTATATATTTATATCTACAGAGTACATAGAATGAAAACAAGTTAATACTCAAAATCAGCACCGCACACACTAAAACAATAAATTTACACAACAATGTTCAATTTTAAATTCTACAGAGAGATTTCAGTCTAAATACACAGTCTCAGAGTTTAATCTGAAAATGTTGTCTCAGTCTTTTGGAGCAGCTAGATTTTTTAGCCAAAAGACAAGAAGGAATAGTCAACATAAATTCTAAGGAAGCTTAATATTTAAAATAAAATAAAAAATAGTTTCATTTATTTTGCCTAAAAATTCTTCTCCCTCAAAATCTCAACCTGCACTAGAGCTGAAATTCTGAATTAGCAAAATCAATAGGTCTATTGTTATTTGACACACAAAAATGAGAACACACTAGAGCTTGCATGGCTTGTTAGTGGTATTATACTACCTTGCTATGCTACTATGTGCTTTGATCTCCCAATTTCTCAAGTAGCAATCATCATTTCTGCCAAGAGAAACCCAACGTCTTGACAATACAAGAAGCCATAAAGCAAAATTATAAGCTTAGATTTTAACAGCAATTGGTAACAACAAAGTGATCAACATAAATGCAATCAATTAATGGCAATGGCGGCGCCATGGCATTATGGCATGGTGGATTTTGGCCTCGCCACCATAAGGAGGTCGCCGCGTTGTGGTTTCCACGGCGGGTGAAAAGGCGGCCGCAATTGCGGTGGCGCCATGGCAGAACGCCATACATATGGCGGAAATATCGGGTTTTTACATATTTTAAAAAAAAAATTCTGAGGGTAATTGGGTAAATTACGAAATCCTAAGTGATACCACTAATCCTAATTATTCAAAAACTCCCTCTCTGTTCTCTGCGCCTCTTCTTCATGTGAAAACTCCTCTCCCTCTCTGCTCTTTGTGCATCTTGTCGCCACCAATTGTCACTGCCGCCCGTCGCTAGGCGCCACTAATTGTCGCTGCCTGTCGCCGTTGGTCGTTGCCGCCCTCATCACCACAGTCGTTCCTTACTGCTGCTGCGAACCACCGTTCCACTTTCTCTGGTTCGTAGTTTCTTGCATATTATTTTTTTTCGTTCAGTTCACTATCTCTTTTCTTCCCTGAACCCTAATAAACCTCTCTTCATCCAAATATTTTTTCCATTCAGTTCACTATGTCTATTTCCAGACAAGTCCCTGATTCTAACCCCCTTGCCCCTGCCCCTGCCCCTGATTCTAATGAGACAATGGCTTTGGTTTTTTTTTTAAGTTTTTAGTTTTTATGTTCTATGTCTTATGTTTGTTTGCTAAATTTGCTACTATATTTGATCACTTTTGTTGTATTAATTGGATGTCTTATGACTAAAAAAATGATTATATAGATTAGATTTTATAGTTTATTATATTTGCAATTTTTTTTGCATGTTTTTTGTACACATATAAGCATTTTTAGGTAATCCGCCATTACCACCATTTCTTGCAATGCCATCCGCCATAATTTTTTGGCGAATTTTGGCTCACCTCCATGAGCCGCCATCTGCAATAAAAAACTATGATTATAGATATAAAAGCACACATGTAAAAGAACATGCCACATCAACCACTTTTATTTTATTTCAGTAGTGAGTATAAACAAAAGGTTGTAAGCTTATTATGCTAATTAATCTTTTTTCAATATATTAATACCACTACTCCACTCTTATTACTATCCATCACACTTCATTCTTCGTCATACCACTTTTTAACCATTACATTCGCTTGAAATCTGATTTCCAAACTAAAAACTATATTATTATGTTGGTGACAAGAGTAGATTCATCACTACCTAACTCACACTCATCCTAATTAATTCCTTAGCTAACTTACTGAAAGTGGAAAAACAACCTAAGAAAGAAAGTAAGCTTTAATTATGTTTACAACTTAGCTATTTAAGAATGAATAAATTTTAACATTAAATTTGGTGTTAATAGTGTACCTCTATTATCTAAAAATCAACTAAGGCATAGTATGCATCAACTGTAAATCAGTCCTCATAGGATCATAGCATCAACATGCAGGACATGATATCACAGCTAATTCTGAAGAAATAGTAAGGATACATGCTCACAAGTTTAAAATTAATGCGCATAGCAACAAGTTTAACTAAAAATTAGGATTCAAAACACAAAATGGTGCTAAAGTAAAACAAAAAGAGAACGGTAGAATCATCAGTACCTGCAGAAGAACGCCAGAAACGAGAATGTCACCAAAAACATGAGCAGTGATAATCGAATAGTGACCGGCGGTGATGAACGCGAGTAAAGAGGATCGAAGCTCAACAAGAAGAGGAGCAGAGGATCGAAGCTCAACAAGAAGAGGATCGAAGCTCATTCGCGAGCAGAGAAGATCAAAGCTCATTCGCGAGCAGAGATTGAGATCGAAGCTCAATAAAGGAACGCACGTCATCATCGAATGGATTGAAGAACCAGAGAAAAACGAAACATTTGGATTGGATTAGGGTTATGGATGTTAGGGTTGGGGTTTTGTTAGGAAGGAGAGACTCTTCTTTCTTCTTCTCCCCTTTTTCTCTCCACAATAATTAGTCTTGCCATTTGGGTTATTTTTGTTTTTTAAGAAATTAAAAATTTTAGACAATACTTGAAAGGCTCAAGAATTTGAATATGGTTTGCAAGGTGGTGTTTTGGTTGTTTATGGAGGAAAAATGTGTTTTACGTCTAGGTGGATGTCTGTGGTCCAAGGCCAACACGCAGGGGGTGTGGTGCCTACTACACGTGGAGGGCATGAAGATGACGGGGAAGCATGTGGTTGGACGAAGAGAGAATCACGCAGGGGGCGTGATGACGTCAGCACGCTGGGGGCGTGATGACGTGGCTGAAGATGGTTGGCTGGCTGGAGCAGCACGTGGGGGGGCGTGCTGACTCAACAAGTGGGGGGCGTGCTGACGTGTTTGTATCATGTGGGGGACGTGATGAGTCAGCACGCGGGGCGTTTTGACACGTGGCAAGCTGTGATTGGCTGAGACAATCAGCACGTGGGGGCGTGGTGAAAGCTCTCCTCTATATAAGGCAGTGCTCGGGTTCATTTTCATTCTGAGTAAGAGTGTATGAGTGTTCTTTGGGTGTGTTTGAAGCGTAATGGAGGGTACCGCAAACTTGGTTGTGTATCGCGACGGTGAGATAATACGTAATACTCATGAGGGAGTGAGGTTTGTGTGTCAGAATCCGTTTTCGTTTGTGGTTCCATGCACCATGATGTTAATGGAGCTTCAGAATGGTCTCTGTCAAAGCATGGAGAACAGTACGTTAATGAGAGTGAGCAGAATTCTGTACCAGAATCTGGTTGTAGTTTTTGGTGGTCTAATACAGTTTGATACCATGCCAATCACAGACGAAGTGAGTATGCAGAATATGTTTCAAATTCACCGGCAGACTCAGATGCGACAGCCACAGATTGAGCTGTATGTTGAGTTTGAAACCGTAGAGGCGGAAGGGACTCAAAATGATTTAGAGGTGGCAGATGATAGAGCTGCAGTGTACGAGGGAATGAATAGTGACAGTGAAGAGGACTTCGAAGCCACTTATGAAGCCGGAGACGAAGATGAGGATGGTGATGTTGGAGTTGAGACAGCAGCGGAGAATGTAGTGGTTCATCCCTCGATTAGTCAACCGATGAACGTGCCACCTTTTATGCGTGAGGTGGATCTCGACGCCATGCATGCACCGAAGTTTCCGGAATATTCAAACATAGGTGCGTGATGACTAAATAATACGTTGTTGTTAATTTATGCATTGGATTGATTAGTAAACGATGATTTCTACTTTCTGTAGGCGTTGCTAATCCTAAGGACGGAGAGTTCCGGATTGGAATGGAATACAGTTCTAGAAAGACGGTCGTGGCATGGCAGCAATTAGAAGTTACACTATCGCTAGAGGAGTTGACTACGACGTGTATGAGTCTGAGCCACAGACGTTCTATGCAAAATGCAAGATGTATGAGCGTGGGTGCGACTGGCTTATCCGAGCCAGCTTGATAAGGAAAAAAGGTTGTTGGGAGATACGCAGATACAACGGTAGGCACACGTGCTCAATAGGAGTGATTTAACAGGATCATTCGAAGTTGGACTCGGATACAATTGCTGAGGCTATAAAGCCATTGGTCAAGACTGACCCGTCCATCAAGGCGATATTTTTTTCTTCGTGCGTAAAAAATATATATTTTTCTAATATTTAATAACAATGCATATCTAATATTTATTTATTTATTATTCTAACATTTATTTATTAAAATTTTGAATATTATGCAACATACAAATTTATTTACAGATTATATATTTATTTTACTATATTATTTTTATATTTTATGGTAGAAAAAATATATTTTATTATAGAATTTTTATTATATCATATAATATACATTTTATTATAGTATTTTTATAACATAACATTAATCTAAAATTAACAGAAAAATAAAATTATATTTTAATATGTTAAATAATAAAAAAAAATAACAGAAATTTAACACACAATAAAAATATAAATTACCAACTTACATAAATTGGATGATCCAAATAATTTACAATATGTTCTTTCGGAGCACAATAATTACGAACCATTTTTTAAAATAAATACAAACTATTTTTTTTCTTCTATTTCCCAATCTTTCTCTTTTTTCTACGGCAACCTCCTTCCCCTCTTTGTTGATCCGGAAATCACCCTGGTAGTGAAACACACTTCTTTCTTCTACTCTCCCTAACACCTCTACTCTCCCTATCACAACACACTACTACTGCTTGTATAAATGACTAGGGGAAGGCTGAGACTCTTTATAAAGAGCTTGCTTGCTGTTTATCGGGGAGGAAGACTATTCCCTGCATGGCAGCAGTCAACACCCCTCCGGTGATGCAGAGCATTGAAACTCCGCGATGCCACGTCCTCCACGCCCCCCCTCCCCCGCGTGGTGCTTGACTCCCTCCATCGCCCGGTAAATCATCCCACTCCCCTATAACCTGCAAAAATACCAACACATTTTTCATAACAAAAATAATTTCCGTACTTAAAAAGTAAAGGTTAACTAATTTAAAAATAACTCTTAAAAAGAGTAGTATATTACTTTTATAATAATTATTTTTACATATTTGATAGAGCAATACTTGATAAGTGTTTTTTAATAGTAGTATATTATTTTTATAATAGTGTTTTTTAATTTATCAACGGTATCATTTATAGTGTGCTGATTAAAAATTTGTTGTTATAATTGTATTTTATTGTTGCTCATATAAAAGGTTGCCTGTATATATTAGGCTATTTGTTTTTAAGTGTTATCTTGAATATATATTGTAATAGCCAAAAAATATTACGGTGTTTGTTTACCAAATCTTTCGTCCTAAATCTTTTATACATATATAATAGACATACTAACCTAGGTACTAACTTTTCTCTTTTATTATTTATTTTTTCGGAATAATGATTTGTCTGCTACATTGTTTTTTCAGGGTTTGAAGCTCGGAGAAGAGAATAGCCTATCTTTAGCTGGAGAATAAATAAAGACGAAATAAAGATAAATCAGAATATGTGAAAAAAACAAATCATATGTAAGAATAATGTATTGCACTATTGCTTGGAATGGAAAATGGAACTTTTTCCATGAACCCCTAATAATTGTATCGATAATTGATAAAGTACATTGATACTTTAGCAATAAATAATTTGAATATCCACTTCAGTTAATTTTGCATTTAAAATTTTTGAAGTAGCTATTTTTCTTTAAAAATATTTAAGAGATAATAGAAATTAGTCCAAAGTAATCCAAATTTATTTTATTTCATATTCATTAACACTAAAATAAATGAATAATATTAAATGTAATAAATATAAAATTATATGTAACCATCTCATCACTACTAAAATATCATGCTTTCGGTTATGCCATTCTAAAAATTAGAATATTACAGTAACTCGTTTATATATAATTATAATATGTATAAGACTCTTTAAATAAAACGAAACTTAAAATAGAAGGTTTTTTTTTTCAAGGATCATACAAAAATTCAACCACATTATATAAAATTAAGTTAAATTATAATTAATAAATTAGTTATAAACAAAGAAGGTTAAGAAATTAGAATTTATATTTTAGGAAGAAAAAATAATTATGATACGAATTAAAACACTTATTCTAAAAATTTTGACCCAAAATTAGGACAAAAGGCTAAAAAAATGAAATTGGGCTACACCGAGCCCAAACTCACATATATAAATCCACACAGCTTTATTTTAGCATCATTCTTTTCCATTTGTATATGAGACACGGATTGAAGAGAAAAGAGAAAAAAAAGAAAAAAAAATCCTAGCCCCATTATCTTTATTTGGACATAACTTTTATTCTGGAGTTTCGATTGACGAGCCGTTTATAGTCACGC
The DNA here is from genome assembly GCF_003086295.3 of Arachis hypogaea. Taxonomy (NCBI): domain Eukaryota; kingdom Viridiplantae; phylum Streptophyta; class Magnoliopsida; order Fabales; family Fabaceae; genus Arachis; species Arachis hypogaea. Next base: position 59,794,681 of record NC_092047.1, read on the forward strand.
ATTTATCTCGGATTCCTCTCCAATTCTATATAAGTATTGTGCTAAGAAATCTTGAATTTCTTGTCCATTTTTCTATTTCCTTTCAATTCGCACTTTTGGGTTGAGTTGTTGAGGAATTTCAGTTTTTCAATGTTTAGAGAAGGTTCAACCCTGAGTTTTGATGGAGTTTTAGCCTAAGAATACGTGAGATACGGTTTAAAACCTCAAACCCTTCAGTATCCACGATTTTAAGTAGTGCTCCTATATGAATGTTGAGTTATTATTGTGATTAGATTGTGTGGATTATCTTGGCTCGTTTGGAATTGGCTTTGGCATTGATTTACTGCGGAGTTAAGTTGTGGATCGAAGTGGTAAAAATCAGTGGAGATTGGTATTGCCAGAGAAGAGTTTTCTGGAGGTTGAAACCGCCACCAATGAAGGTATGGGTCTTAATTTCGGATAGGCACCATGTAACGCTATGTGAAAACCTAGGTTAATTGTCCCTAGGATAGGATTTGATTGAAATTAGGGATGACGAAATTCCCCGAGACGCCGAGATCCCTGCGGGGACTGCCCGGAACGGGGATCCGATTGTGGGGAATTTTTTCTGCGGGGATGGGGATCGGGGACAAAATTCTCCCGAAGCAGGTGCGAGGACCCGAGCAAGGATCCCCGCCCCGTCCCCGCTATTCCCCGAAATTTATGAATTCCTTGAATTATCCTTAATAGTTTATTTCTCATATATATTTTTTAGTCATTTCTCACACACACATATATATAGAAACCCAAAACTCCTAATCTTTATTTGCATAACCCTTCTTCAATTCAGAGATCCCTAAGGCTGTCCATACTCCATCCAACCTCTCTGCAGCCACCCCTTCGTCACCCTTCTCACCGCATCGTCACACCTCACCGTGCCATCACCCTTACCGCGTCGTAATTTCTATTTACGGAGTTCCTTTTCGTAACTCTGTCGTCGTGTCCATTCTCTTCTCTGTTGCCGCGTCTCCCACCTCGTCCACTGCTTTGTCCTTTGGCTCATCGTTGTGTTCCCCCATTGCATTATTTCGAAAGAAGTCACCATTGTGTCATTTAGACTTTTTGTATAAAATCTTGCAGTTTTTGTATAAGATAGATACTTATAGCTCTATTCATATGGAAATTAATAATTAGTTAGAACTATTATGTAGATGGGGAATGGGGTTCCCGCCCCATGAGGAATGGGGTCCCCACGGGGAATGGGACTCTGTGGAGAATGGGGATGGGGAACAATATTCCCCCACGGCGGAAAATGGGGGCGGGGATGAGGAGCAAATCTAAGGGCGGAGATGGGGAGCAGGGAGGCATCCCCCGCCCTGCCCCATTGACATCCCTAATTGAAATTGATTGTTGTTGTGATTAGTTAAATTCATTGTGATGGTTTAAATTATTGCCTGTTGAGGCGTTGGTATGGAAATTGGTTCAGAGGCTGTGATAAAGAGAGAAAATCTTCTACTTGGTAAGTTGAGGTAAGTGATAGTGTGGTTATGTTATGATTGATGAATTGATGATGTTGAGTTGGATAATTGATCTAATTTGGTGTGAATTGTTGCTATGTTGTAATTGGTTGAAGTAATGATTAAATTTAGTTTGGTTGTGAATGTTAGATATGAGAGTGTTATGTATTATTGTTGAGAAAGGATATATATGATGTGATGTGTTAAATGAGTTATAATTAGGTTGATTAAGTTTGGAATGGATAGGAGTTGATAAGTGAGTGTTTGAAGTGTTTAGAAATGGTATTAAAGTGAATTGTTGATTTGAATCATGAGGAGTTGGTTATATGATGAATTATCAATTTGATTATTGATATAAAACTTATGAAGTTAGACTGATTATGTTGAAACTTACTTGATTGGGTGTTTGAATTGATACAAGATGATGAATGAGTGTTGAGATGCACAGAAGTAGTTTTGGAATGGGTTGAAAATGGATTGAATTGAGTTTTGGTAAAAATTGGCTATTTGGTGAAATTGGTAAAAACAGAATTTTGACCAACTTTAGTGTGCTATAACTTGGTGCTCGAAGTTTGGATTTATGTAAAACTTATCTTAAATCGAAACTAGTTAAAAGATGAGTGAACTACCAACCTAGCCCCTATCCATTTTTCAGAATGACAACGCGATCCCTTAAAATAAAAACGATCCACTTCAGTCCTTATCTTCTACTTCCGTGACACAATGCGGTCTCTGTGGGTTTTTCTTCGTCAACTCTGAATGAAAAATGCTGACTTGTCAAGTTCAAAAATGAACAGGAGCCTAATTGTCTCCAAATTCAAATTGATTAGAGATTTATTTGTCATATTCTTTAAATAATATCTTTTTTAAATTTTTTATACATTTTATTAATATTTTTTTCAATAAATTATTAAATAATTATGGTATAATAAGTACAAACTAATTAATAAATTATTTAAATTTAAAAAATCATTTATTATGAAACTAAATAAATAATTCTCAAATATAATTTGTAAATATATATAAATAATAAATATTAAAATTTGACTAATACATTAATCATAATATTCCTATGATATATTATTAGTATTATGATCTAGATAATTTTCATAATAAAATAAAAACTAATAAACATATTATTTGATACATAGTAAAATTTTTTTAATAATAACAAATTTAATTTTTTTTATCTCTTTAAACTAAATTAATAATTCTATTTGATATCTTTGCACTAAAATACACTATGAATAGGCTATTAATACTAAATAAAATAAAACATAATATATATATATATATATATATATATATATTATCGAGACCATTTGTAAACTCAGCAAACTCAAAGCATCAATAATATTATTAATCTATTAATAATATTTTGAGTAAAATATATGTAAATTTAATTAAATTTTATTATACATAAAATTTTAGTTAATCTACATTATTCTTATAGTGATAAATCTTCATTAATTTGTACCTTATGAGAATATGTATTATTAATATATTAATAAGAAAAATTTTAATAGCATTGGTGATAGGTGGAAGGGTAGAGAATTTTGTAAGAAGAAATGAAGTTATATGCTTTTTCTTATATTTTTGTGCTCATAGTAATTGTTACGGTGGGTAACCGGAGATTAATGGGCTGGACGGTGTTGGTTGGCCCAAACGTGTGAAGGAGATAACTTTCGGATGGATCAACAACTCGGTGCCCTATGTCCGACTTGTGCGTGTGGAGGAATGGGGGGTGGTACCTGCAAAGACACTCCGATGCCTAAGTTAGCAAGGGTGTGAACAGGTTTAGAGAGTATTGGGACTTAAAGATACCTGAGGAGTGTCAGTGTATTTATAGTGGTGAACCAATAACCACCGTTGGAGTAGTGCCACTTTTTTAGGGTGTTAACCGTCCCTTTATCTTAGGGAAGTTAAGATATGGCTCGTGAAGTGGTTAGAGAGATTCTAGGGGCAGTTACTCATTCAAATGAGTGCTTATCTGCCAATTAATCCTCGTTCCCGACTTCTTTAGAGCAAGTCGTGACTAGTTCCGACTTCGTAGCGGCTAATCTGGTGAAAGGTGAGGCCAACCCTTTGGGTTGGGCCTTTTTATTTGGATCCTGGGCCTTATTCGTTGGGCCAGGGTATGAACAGTGCCCCTACTCGAGCCCAATTTCTCTTTAAGATTTGGGTTCGAGTATACTACTCGGGGTTGTAACCGACTTGTTGGGGGACCGACGTGATGTTCCGAAACCGACGTGACTTTTGTGACCTTTTGGTTCTGACAATTACGTCTAATCAAGCGTCGTGTCCGTTAGGGATGTGCATAGGGATTGATGGTCTTGGTAACGGTGCAATTTCATTAATGACTGCCCCGTTTTTACCATTGTGCCCCTAACGTACTTATAAATACTTTCCCTCTCTTTCATTGTTTCGTTTCTGCGATTTTTCAAATTTTCCCTTCATTTGTTCGTGCTTCATTGTTGCATCTTCGAAGGCTTTTCGTTTCCTTCAACCTTCATTTTCGGATAAAGGTTAGTGCCTTTTTATTTGTATGCCCTCATTTTGTAGATAGGTTGGTTTGTAGACTTCAGTTCCGTACTTCCTCCTTTAGGGACCGTGTTTTTTATTTTTCTTTTCTTTTTTCCCTTGTAGGTTTTTTGCTACCTTTTTAAGAAAAAGAAATGGCTTCCATAGATATCCTTTCTCAATGGGTTGATGTCACGGTCCTAGGGGAGGAACCCTCGGTCGATACTGAGTTTATTACCAACCTTCGCACTCATCACAGAATTTGTACTTCTGAGGATGGCGAGCCAAAATATGAATTGGTAGTCCCGGGTCCTGAAGACCGGGTTTGCTTTGGAAGAGTCAATGAGGCGGCCCCTCATTTTTTCTTTATGTATGAGTGCATGATCACCCGTTTGGGTGTTTTTCTTCCTTTTTCAAGCTTTGAGATATCTGTTTTGCATCACTGCCGAGATGCCCCTACCCAGCTTCACCCCAACTCTTGGGATTTTTTGAAAATTTATCAATTTATCAGCCAGGCTCTGGAGTTTCCAACTTCTTTAAAGATTTTTTTCTATCTTTTTCATATGACCAAACCCTTTAGTGGGCTAAACAATAAGCAACAGTGGGTGTCCTTCCGAGCCATACAAGGTCGGAGGGTTTTTACCCTTTTTGACGAGTCCTTCCATGACTTCAAAAATTATTTTTTCAAAGTACAAGCTGTAGAGGGTCACCACCCCTTTTTCCTGGATGATAATTCTTCTCCTCGCTTTCCTCTATACTGGCTGGAGGCCTCCCCCTGCGAGAAATATGGTCTGGATGACCTGGATGAAGTAGAAGCAGCCATTGTGGGGTTCCTCCGAGAAGTGTGGGGGAGGGCCCCATATTTGGACACAAAAAAGTTTCTCCAGGGGTCTCCGACCTTTGTCCAGGCACAGCTAGGTAGCTTTTATTTGTTTGTTAGATTTCCGACTTGTCTGACTGACTTTTCTGACTTGTCTGATCTATATGTTATTGTCCTTTCAGAGATGGCAAAGGCAAACGCCCAGGAGTCTTATCAAAGGGTCCAGGAGGCTAAAGCAAGATCTCGCGCCAGGACTGGTGGCGCCAGGGCGGTTGTCTCCCCTCCTCCTCCTCCTCAGAACGTTGGGACTCCCTCTCAACCCATTGTGATTTCTTCTCAGCCACCCCCCTCTGCTCGACCTTCTCCTGAGCCAGAGAATAAGAAGCGCAAGACCTTAGAGTCTAGCTCTTCTGGTGAGGTGAAGGCGGATGCTCTTGCATTCGTCCGAAAGAACATCTATCCCTATGCTCGTATAAGCATGGATGATGCTTCTGTTCGGCGCCACCTTACCACTCTGGTTGAGGAGAGCCTCAAGGCGGCGGGGGTTTGTGGCAAACTCTTAGATATCTTTGAGAAGGCTCCTCTTAGCTCTTTGGGGATGACCTCGAGGGTCGAAGAGCTGGAAGGAAGGCTTCTCATATATCAGGAGCATGAGGGGAAGTTGAAGGAGGAAGTCGCCAAGCTGAGGGAGGAGAGGGATAACCTCCGAGAGAGGGAGAGGAAGTTGCAAGCCCAATGCAACATGGAGGTCGGTTTGAGGAAGACAGCACAGGATAGCTATCAAAGTTTGTTTAATGATCTTGTGTCTGTGAAAAATGATCTGCTGAATTCTCGGAAGGCATACGCCGAGTTGGAGGACTCTATTGCTGATGGCGCTGAGGAGTCTTGGACAATCTTTAAGGAGCAGGTCGGAGTCATTGCTCCTGACTTGGACCTCTCTCCTTTAGATCCCGATAAGGTTGTAATTGATGGTGCCATTGTGGATCCCCCTGTCCCCGAGGTTATTTCCGAGTCAGATTTGAAGACTCGGGGGCAAAGGATTATGGAGTCTCCTCCTCGCCCTAAGGATGCCCCGAGTTCCTCCACAGTTCCTCTGACTTCCTCTTCGTCTCCTATGGATGCCTTTCTTCCTGGTCCTGGTGCTCCTCCTGGCTCTAGTGGTGGTGATCCGTCTACTCTCCTTCCTAAAAAATAATTTTGTTGGCTATATGGGGGCCCGGCCTGTGGGTCCCCTTTTTTTTTTTTTTACTCTTTATTTTATTATGGTGGTGCGTGAACAATTTTTTGGCCTTTTAAGGCCGTAAACAAAACACTTTTTACTACCCTTTTTTAATAAGGGTTTAAGTTAAAAAATAAATACCCTTTTTTGGATAAGGGTTCAAGTTACCTTATGCGTGCATGTTTTCTGATTTCGAATTTCCCTTTGATCTTTTCTGAAAAAACCTTTTCTTTGGCTTTGTCTGCCTTTCTGAACCTTTTTATTTTAAGGATCTTTAGGACAGCCTTTTAATCTTTTTTTTGGGTTTTTTCCTATCTCTCTTTGGTTATTCCTAGTACTCAATTTCGTTTCATTGAGTTTTTATGACTTAGGCTACTTTCGTGATTCATTTTTGTTTTACTCGGTTTCACATTTCGACTTATGAGTCGGATTGCTTCCGAGTTTATCATGATCACCTTCTATAACCTCTTTACACCGACTTGTACCTCGTCATTTTATCCTGACGACCATCTAGGTCGGTTCATGGGATTTTCACGTTTTGTCGAGCTTAAGTCGGCGCGTTTCGTAGAAAGAAAAAATAAAAAGGGAATTTATAAGAGATATTAAAAAGATCTTTATTAAAGGAGGAGGTACCTTATTGCTACTAAGGGTTTTTGATAATCTATTTCCCTTAGCCCCTACTATGATGCCTCGTTAAAAACCCTTCTCCAGAAAAAATCCTTTGATTTTGGGAAAAAATCATGAAGCTGGGAAAAGAGTACATCAGGGAGTAGAGTTTGCTTTTAACTGTAGTACCTTTTCATATTACAAGCATGCCACGACCTTGGTAACTCGGTGCCGTCTAAGTCGGTTACCTTATAATAGCCCTTTCCTAAGACCTCATTGATCTTGTATGGTCCTTTCCAATTAGCAGCGAGCTTTCCTTCCCCAGATTTGTTGACTCCAATGTCGTTTCTGATTAAGACCAGGTCGTCTGGGGTGAAACTCCTTCGAATGACTTTTTTGTTGTACCTTGTAGTCATCCTTTGCTTCAACGCTGCTTCTCTTATCTGGGCTTCTTCTCGGACTTCGGGGAGCAAGTCGAGTTCTTCCTTGTGCCCTTGTACGTTTCCAATCTCGTCGTGGAGAGTCACTCTTGGGCTTTGCTCATTGACCTCTATTGGGATCATGGCTTCTACGCCATAAACTAGTCGGAAGGGTGTTTCTCCAGTGGCGGATTGGGGGGTTGTTCTGTAAGCCCATAGCACTTGTGGGAGCTCTTCAGCCCAGGCTCCCTTTGCGTCTTGTAATCTTTTCTTCAGCCCTGCCAGTATGACTTTGTTGGCTGCCTCGGCTTGCCCATTGGCTTGCGGGTGTTCCACTGAGGTGAACTGGTGTTTGATTTTTATACTGGCTACCAGGCTTCTAAAGGTGGAGTCAGTGAACTGGGTCCCATTATCTGTAGTGATGGAATAGGGTATCCCATACCTTGTGATGATATTTTTGTAGAGGAACCTCCGACTTCTTTGTGCAGTGATGGTGGCCAGTGGTTCTGCTTCTATCCACTTTGTGAAATAACCTATTCCCACGATTAGGTACCTGACTTGGCCTGGCGCCTGAGGAAAAGGACCTAACAAATCCATCCCCCATTTTGCAAAAGGCCATGGAGAAGTGATACTAATGAGCTCCTCTGGGGGAGCCACGTGGAAATTTGCATGCATCTGACATGGTTGGCATTTTTTCACAAATTCTGTGGCATCTTTCTACAAGGTGGGCCAGTAGAATCCAGCTCGGATCACTTTCCTGGCTAATGACCTGGCTCCGAGATGGTTTCCACAGATCCCATTATGCACTTCCTCTAATACCTCAGTGGTTCTTGAGGTCGGTACGCACTTTAACAATGGTGTTGATATCCCCCTTCTATAGAGAATATTTTTTACCAAGGTATAGTGTTGAGCTTCCCTTCGAATTTTCTTTGCCTCTTTCTCCTCTTTGGGGAGGATGTCGAATTTCAGAAATTCCACTAAGGGGTTCATCCATCCGTGGTTCAATCCGACCACTTCGAAGACTTCTTGTTTGTCTTCTGTTTTTACCACTGAAGGTTCTTGGAGAGTTTTTTGGATCAGGCTTCTGTTATTCCCTCCTGGCTTGGTACTTGCTAACTTGGATAGGGCGTCTGCCCTGCTATTTAGATCCCGAGTTATGTGTTTGACCTCGGTTTTTGCAAAGCGCCCAAGGTGTTCCAGAGTTTTTTCCAAGTATCTCTTCATGTTGGGGTCTTTTGCCTGATATTCTCCACTTATTTGGGAAGTCACCACTTGAGAGTCGCTGTATATCATCACCTTCGTAGCACCGACTTCTTCTGCCAGCTTCAATCCTGCAATCAAGGCTTCATACTCTGCCTGATTATTTGAAGCTGGGAATTCAAATTTGAGGGAAACCTCTATCTGGGTTCCCCTTTCGTCTACCAATATTATGCCTGCACCGCTTCTTGTTTTGTTGGAGGATCCATCTACATAGAGTTCCCATGTAGTTGGTTTATCCTCTTGATCTCCTGCGTATTCTGCAATGAAGTCGGCAAGGCACTGGGCTTTAATCGCCGTCCGGGTTTCGTACTTCAAGTCGAACTCGGAGAGCTCTATTGCCCATTGAACCATTCTTCCTGCAACATCCGTCTTTTGGAGGATTTGCTTCATGGGTTGGTTCGTGCGGACTCTTATTGTGTGAGCTTGAAAGTAAGGCCGTAGCCTTCGTGAGGCTACTACTAAGGAGTAGGAAAACTTCTCTAGTTTGTGGTATCTTAGCTCAGGGCCTTGTAGAACTTTACTGATGAAGTATACTGGGTGTTGACCGGCCTCGTCCTCTCTTATCAGGGCCGATGAGATGGCCTTGTCTGCTACAGATAAGTATAGTACGAGGTCTTCTCCAGCTATAGGTCGGGTCAAAATAGGAGGTTGGCTCAAAAACTTTTTGAACTCCTGGAACGCCTCCTCACATTCAGGAGTCCATTCAAACTGGTGTCCCTTTCTTAGTAAGGAGAACAGTGGAAGGGATCTTAGTGCTGATCCTGCCAAAAATCTGGAGAGAGCTGCTAGCCGGCCATTCAGTTGTTGGACCTCTCTTAAACAAGTCGGGCTTTTCATCTCCAGGATAGCTCTACACTTGTCGGGATTGGCTTCGATCCCTCTTTGTGTTAGCATGAATCCTAAAAATTTTCCTGCCTCCACCGCGAAGGCGCACTTTGCAGGATTTAGTCTCATCCCGTGCAACCTTATGGTGTCAAAGACTTGTGAAAGGTCAGACAAGAGGTCGACTTCTTTCTTGGTCTTTACCAGCATATCGTCGACGTACACTTCCATTAAGCTCCCTAGGTGAGAGGCAAACACCTTATTCATCAGCCTCTGATATGTGGCCCCTGCATTTTTCAATCCAAATGGCATGACCACGTAGCAAAAATTAGCTCTGGGGGTGATGAATGATGTTTTTTCCTGGTCTGGCTCATACATCGGGATTTGGTTATACCCTGAGTAGGCGTCCATGAACGATAAGTATTGATATCCCGAGCTGGAGTCCACTAGGGTGTCAATACTTGGCAGTGGGTAAGGGTCCTTGGGACATGCCTTATTTAGGTCGGTGTAATCGACACACATTCTCCATTTACCATTTTGTTTTTTGACTAGCACTACATTGGCTAGCCATGTTGGGTACTTGACTTCTCTGATGAAACTGGCTTCTAGGAGCGCTTGTACTTGCTCCTCTACTATTAGGGCTCGCTCTGGGCCGAGCTTGCGTCTTCTTTGTTGTACAGGTCGTGACCCCAGGTAAACCGAGAGCTTATGGGACATGAGTTCGGGGTCTATCCCAGGCATGTCGGAGGCCTTCCAGGCGAAGAGATCGGAGTTATCTCTTAGGAGCTTAATCAACCCTTGTTTTAGGGTTTCCCCTAGGTTGGCCCCTATGTGAGTATTTTTTCCCTCCTCTTCACCGACCTGTATCTCCTCGGTTTTTCCCCCCCGGTTGTGGACGCAGTTCCTCTCTAGCCCTTGCGCCTCCGAGCTCTACTGTGTGGACTTCTCGGCTTTTTCCTCTCAGGTTTAGGCTTTCATTGTAGCATTTTCTCGCCAATTTCTGATCACCCCTTACCGTAGCTATCCCCGCTGAAGTCGGGAATTTCATACAAAGGTGAGGAGTGGATACCACCGCTCCGAGTCGATTAAGGGTAGTTCTGCCAATTAAAGCATTATACGCTGACCCTACATCGATGACTATGAAGTCTATGCTCAGAGTTTTTGATTTTTCCCCTTTTCCAAAAGTGGTATGGAGGGGCAAAAATCCTAGTGGCTTTATTGGCGTGTCGCCTAGTCCATATAAGGTGTCGGGGTAGGCTCTTAATTCTTTTTCATCCAACCCTAGTTTGTCAAATGCGGGCTTAAAAAGAATGTCTGCTGAGCTTCCTTGGTCTACTAGGGTTCTGTGGAGATGAGCATTTGCTAGGATCATAGTTATTACCACTGGATCGTCGTGTCCAGGGATTATTCCTTGCCCATCTTCCTTTGTGAATGAAATGGTGGGGAGGTCGGATGATTCTCCTCCGACCTAGTAGACTCTCTTGAGATGTCTTTTGCAAGAGGATTTGGTGAGTCCCCCTCCCGCGAGCCCTCCTGAGATCATATGGATATGTCTCTCCGGAGTCTGCGGTGGTGGGTCTCTTCTATCCATATCGTCTCTCTTTCTCTTCCCATGACTGTCCGACCTTTCTATGAGATATCTGTCGAGCCGACCTTTCCTAGCCAGCCTTTCTATCACATTTTTAAGGTCGTAGCAGTCGTTTGTGGAGTGACCATATATTTTATGGTACTCACAGTAGTCGCTGCGGCTCCCCCCTTTTTTATTTTTAATGGGTCTGGGGGGTGGTAGCCTTTCAGTATTACAAATCTCTCTGTATACGTCCACTATAGAGACCTTTAGAGGAGTATAAGAGTGATATTTTCTTGGTCCATCGAGGCCGAGTTCTTCTTTCTTTTTGGTCTCCCTCTCTCTTTCTTTTGTTGAGGGAGGGTGACCAGGTCACCAACTTAGGTCTCTCAGCTTAGCGTTCTCCTCCATGTTGATGTACTTTTCAGCTCTCTGCTGTACATCACTTAAGGAGGTGGGGTGTCTTTTGGATATGGATTGTGAGAATGGACCTTCTCTAAGTCCATTGACTAACCCCATTATGACCGCTTCTGTGGGCAAGTCTTGGATCTCTAAACATGCTTTGTTGAACCTTTCCATATAGGCTCTTAAGGATTCTCCGGCCTCCTGTTTTATTCCCAGGAGGCTTGGTGCATGCTTTACTTTGTCTTTCTGGATAGAGAACCTCATCAAGAACTTCCTTGAGAGGTCTTCAAAACTGGTGACAGATCTTGGGGGAGGCTGTCGAACCACTTCATTGCTGCTTTTGACAAAGTCGTCGGAAAAGCTTTGCATCGCGTAGCATCAGAAGCATCAGCCAGATACATCCGACTTTTAAAATTGCTCAGATGATGCTTCGGATCAGTGGTTCCGTCGTAGAGGTCCATATCGGGGCTTCTAAAGTTTCTCAGAACTTTTGCCCTCATTATGTCCTCACTAAAAGGATCTTCCCCCCTAGGGGCGACTCTTCTCTACCGTCATGGGAGTTCTGACCTTTGAGGGAGGATTCTAACTTTAAGAGTTTTCTTTCTAACTCTTTTCGTCATTCCATCTCCTCTTTTAGGTTCTTTTCGGTTTCCTTTTGTCGCTCCCTTTCCTGCTCTAGCTGCTCGAGGCGACTGTGGACTAATCCCATGAGCTCCGTTGTATGGGATGGTCCTTCCTTTTCTGATTCGCGCCCCTCAGAAGAATTTACCTTCGGATTTTTTATTCCGGAGGTGCCTTCCCTGTGTTGGTCATTGGCTTCCTGGTGAAGGGTCTGGTCTGCTTCATTGTTTCCAGTGTTCAGATTCTCTTGTTCGGAATCTGTCTCCACATGACCCTCTTCAGGGGATCTATCCGCCATCACTGGTTGATCTCTCGGGTCCCCGGCAACGGCGCCAATGTTACGGTGGGTAACCGGAGATTAATGGGCTAGACGGTGTTGGTTGGCCCAAACGTGTGAAGGAGATAACTTTCGGATGGATCAACAACTCGGTGCCCTATGTCCGACTTGTGCGTGTGGAGGAATGTGGGGTGGTACCTGCAAAGACACTCCGATGCCTAAGTTAGCAAGGGTGTGAACAGGTTTAGAGAGTATTGGGACTTAAAGATACCTGAGGAGTGTCAGTGTATTTATAGTGGTGAACCAATAACCACCGTTGGAGTAGTGCCACTTTTCTAGGGTGTTAATCGTCCCTTTATCTTAGGGAAGTTAAGATATGGCTCGTGAAGTGGTTAGAGAGATTCTAAGGGCAGTTACTCATTCAAATGAGTGCTTATCTGCCAGTTAATCCTCGTTCCCGACTTCTTTAGAGCAAGTCGTGACTAGTTCCGACTTCGTAGCGGCTAATCTGGTGAAAGGTGAGGCCAACCCTTTGGGTTGGGCCTTTTTATTTGGATCTTGGGCCTTATTCGTTGGGCCAGGGTATGAACAGTAATTATATTTTTGTTGTAGGAATTAGATCAAGAGAGTGAGATTCTCTTACCAAAAGAGTTAGGAAGTAGGTCTTCTGGAGTGAACAATAAAAAAACATGACCTTGCATGATAAAGATTTTATGTATTAAGGATTATATGTTAAGACGTATTATTGAAAAATATTACTTTGATACTTTATTTTTGGATTATGACTTTTCAATTATGACTTTTGGATCATGTATGAATTAAAAATCATCTTATGATGTTTGATTTATGGCTATGCCTTTTGGTTATTACGAATTTTAAAATTCGCGTTCCGAAAAAATCACTTCAAATAGGTGGTTTCAATCTTATTTTAAAAAGCATTAAATTGTCATCATAATTAGCTACAAACAGCGGTTAAAAACTATCATTTTAAACGAAAACGATGCTATTATACCCTTACAAGAAATAAGGGGTTTAGCCACACAAAAAATCGTGGCTAAACTCTAAGATAACCGTAGCAACCATACATTGGGCACGAAAGAATATTTGTGGCTAATCGGGGGGTTGCATTTTCAATTTGCCACGATTTTAACGTTATTAGCCACAGTTTTAAACATCGTAAAGACCTTTAAAGAGCCACAATTTGTATATCATTATCCACGTATAATGCCGTGGCTAAATACTTTGTGCAGGCCGGATTTTTCAGCTACAATTTTTTTTGTGGCTAACGCTGGATTATTTAATCACACTATTTTCGTGGCTAACTCACTCTATTTTTCACATATAATCCGTGGCTAATTTGTGTTAGTTTGCTCTAATTGAAAAATTTTATTAAATTAAAATTATATTTATATATATAACATTAATAACAAAAATCAAACTTTTTAAATATATAATATCTAACATTTTTTCATAAAATAATAATAATAATAATAATAATAATAATAATAATAATAATAATAATAATAATAATAATAATAATAATAATACAAGTCTAAACTTATATATAATAAGAAATAAAAAATTTTTTAACATAAATAAAATAAATTATAATCCCTTCTAGGATAAATATATTTAAAATTTCAACTATTACTTATTAAATACACAAATTAAATGTCTGGCATATCACTGGATAAATTAGACACTTTATCACTGTATTTTGATAACAAAAATTTATATAGAGCTGCTAACTGAATCTTGCATTGGTTTCTTCGTATCCATAGCTTTTTCTCTAAAGTTTCAACTAATTTCTCTAAATTTATCACACGTCCTACATTTTCAGCACCAAAGACTTTTCCAATTTACAGCATTGCTCAGCCATTACACCCAAAAACCATACGAATAAATTTGCATCGTTATCTCGACTTTGTCCATGCCCATCAAGTTCCATAATGTCTTTTTTATCATTTTTCAAATGCCAAATTTAAATTGTTGTCCTTTTGCCAGTTGTGATTTCTCCCGTAGAAGTATCTACAACTGAATACAAAATTGAATATAAAAGAAATAAATTAAATATTAGAACTCAAAAAATCACGTAAAAAAATTGAAATTTCATATACCTTTGACATTCACGATTAAAGGGTCATTCTAATCTTTTTTTATAGGTACAGGTGCTTGAAACTTATTTGGTCCAAATCTTCTGCAAATTCTTCATTGTTGACATTCTGTGGTTATAGTAGTTCTGTTAAACGGGCCTCTCCTAAATTATTATGTTTTTGCTCCACGAAAAAATCTGCTAAAAGAAACCAACAAATAACACCAAATTTAAGAAAGAAAAAAATCGGTATTTTGAGTTTGGAGGATACCCTATCATATGATAGGGTTCATATAATGTGGTTAAAGAAAATGCTTTCAGGTGCGGCACAAAATTAGGAGTTAAGAGACAACGTGAATGATGGGAAGTTATATTGGAATTTGTCTGTGATTACTTTAACTTTCTGTCAAAAACTACCTTAAGTTAAGCGCACATTAAAATTTTAAATCTTAAAAATTCAACTTGGTCTTTAGATCATCTTTTAACTTTCTTTAATCTTAAAAATATTTCTTTCTATTCTACTGTTTATTATCTACTAAATATACTTTAAATTATTTTATTTTTAATACAATAGTTATTTATTTATTTATTTTTTAATGGTTAAATATGATTAAAAATTTAAATTTAAATTTAAATTTTGAGTCTGTAATATTTTTATCTTTAATTTTTATTATAATAACAATAAATAACCAAAAAACTACTTTAATAAATACATGACTCTCACAATCTCTCATTTCATGCCGTTGATAGTTAACGATTCAAACAATGCACTATTATTTAATTATTTACCTATTATACACCAAACAATATAATAAGAGTTATATATTAAGTAAGTTTTGCAAATATTTTTACCTAAAAAATTTAATGTTTAATAAATTTTAATTACTAAATTAGTTACTAAAATTTTATTACATTAGACAAATTAATTATCACATAAAATTGTTATAAGAAATTTTACAAATTAATTTCTTTGTTACTAAATAAAATTGCAAACTTTTATACAAGTGACTCATAAATTAATTATATTAATTTTTGTATAACTAAAAATAATTATAAAATAATTAATTAATGGAATATACCAATTAAATAATAGTATAAATAAAAAATTTAATTCATAATTTCATAAAATAATTTTAAAAGATAATTATGCATATAATAAGAGTACAGTACTCACAAAAATATATAGTGAGTACTAAACTACGTAAATAAAAACTAATTTTTTTTAATTTATCCTCATTTTTTTAAATTTAAAAAATGATAAAATAATTATTTTTAATAAAAACTAAATTTTTTGTTATACTTGAAAATTATTGAACTTTTGATTATCTATTCAAATTATATTATTTTAGCTAAATAAATTTTATCTTTATAATTAACTCAAATATTAGAATATTATCTTTATTTTTATAATTTTTTGTTTTATCTAAATTTATTTTTTATATTTTTAAATTTAATTTCATAAATATGTATTAATGCCAGAATATTTAAAAAATGATACTATACATTAATAAACTTATTTAAAAAATTAATTTATTCAAAACAGGATAGTCATGCCACGTTAATGTAAGCAGGAAGTACAGCTACAAAAAATATTATTTGTGACAAAGGGTTAAATTTTAGCCACTGTAATAATGTTTCGTGATGAATAGAAGACACGCTCATTTATTTTTATCATGATTTAATGTTCGTAGTTAAAATTTGGTGGCTAAACCCCGTTTTTGTGGTAATTGGTAAAAATGGTGGATAGAAACTGCCATATTAAATGAAAACGATGCCAATATATCCTGGTAAAATATGGCGAACCACCATTATAAATAGATATGATGCCACTATATCCTAATAAAAACGGCGGTTATTTAAGTAATTTAAAAACGGTCATTTTACGTGGAAATAATGGCAACCGGAAAAAAATCACCGTATTATTCATAAGTAATTGCGGCGTTTTTTAAAAAATCGCCATAATAATTAAAATGGCGCCCAAAATATTGACTTTTTTTGGAGGCGCTGTTTTTGTTAATAATATCAGTTGGAATCGCCGTAATTTTCAAAAAAAAAAACTGCCATTTTAACTTTTTTTTTAATAATAATTTTACTTGAAGTATTTTTAGGATATATATATATAATTCAATTATTTTAGTTGAATTATAGTTAAATTAATTGTACTATTTAACCTATAAATGAATAACTAGAACAGGTGAATGACCAACTCCGTTTTCCAATGTTGATAAAATGTAAAGAAGAAGACAAGTACACAAAATTTCATGTTAAAGTACATTATTATGTACGTATCTGTACTAAATCTAGTCACATTCGAATATCTCTCGATTCTGAGTATTCATATATCAAGTATCTCAAAACCACCATACCAAAACAAAAACCATGTCTATCGTTTCAAGCTGATTTAGACGAATTTTGTCTCTTACCTGTGTCTCCATATGTTAAAGTATAATAAGTTAATAACATAAAAAATGGTACCATATGCACATATCTCAACAGAAAAACTAACACGGCAGAACATGAAAGCTGCTGTCTTGTTTAAAAATTGTATAATTAATCTTATTGAAGAAACAAGACCAGATGCATATATATATATATATATAAATTCCTATAGTAACCGGAATTAATGAATGAAATGTGTTTTATATTATTGTTCCAATACAATTTGACGCCCTATAGTAACCAGAATTAATGAATGAAATATGTGTTTTATATTATTGTCCCAGTACATTGTTCCAGTACAATTTGACGTCCTATAGTAACCGGAATTAATGAATGAAATATGTGTTTTATATTATTGTTTCAGTACAATTTGACGCTTTTAAATTTTGCAATCATATACGGCAGTCCCAATTCAAAGCATTAATTAGTAATGTAATAACTTAGCTACCAAGTACTATGGCTATAAAAGCATAAATTCTGTTGCACATTATATTCATCATGATTTTGAACTTGAATAAACATACAAATCCATAAGAAGAAAAAAATGGATCATGATAAGAAGGACAAATCAAGGTCATTATTCTCAACAGGAAATAGTGCTCAAGAGATGGGTTTCACTTATGTTCCACAACGTTACGTGATTCCAACTTTGCAAAGGCCCAGTTTGGCACCAAAATATGCTAACGTTGCTGTTATTGACATAGCTGCGCTCAGGAATAATAGCTTGTCAACAGGAAATAGGTTTCGTGTAATTCAAGAAATTAGCGATGCCTGTCGTAGTTTGGGCTTCTTTCAAGTAAGTTAGTTAATTTCGTAAATGTTGAATTAATCTAGATTTTGTCCCATCGGTTTCATTCAAATTTCGAACTCAAAATATAACTTTTAAAAATTTCATGTATATACTAAATATTAATTATTAAATCAGTTATTATATATTTATGTATAATTTAATTTATTTTTAATATATTTATATTTTAATATGTATTTTAAGTTAATATTTAATTTGGTTTTTAAATTGATATGTGAGTACTCTCAATTTAGTATTTGAAATTTTAATTATTTTTATTTAGTCAATTTCAAAATTTTATAAACATGACTTATATTAGTTTTTGAGATAATTTTCGGCATATAAATATTAATAGAGTACTAACATTAAACAGTCAAATGATATGCTAAAATTTGTAAGACCAAGTCATTTTGAATCTGACGCTCAAATAATTTAAAAAGAAGGTCGGATTATTTACTTTGAGAAGAAAAGTTTTAATAAATATTACTTGAAATGTTTTTGTGCTGTTTGAGTGTTAAACAAATACGATGTGACTTTACAGAGTCCAACAAGACATTTGGTTATTCACATTAACATTTCGTTAATATCTAAAATTATCTTAGAAACTAATATAAATCGCATCGCAAAATTTAAAAATTAAATAGAAACAACTAAAATTTTAAAGATTAGATTAAATTTTACATACAAAGACTAAATTAAATATTATTTTTATATATTTTTAAAGATTAGATTAAATATTATTTAAATACATCAAACTGAGTTAATATATTTAACCAATAGTATTGATGCCGGTCAATTTTGTTTTTTTGAAAAAGATATCCAACGTCTTCATGATTCGGTTTTGGTTTTTCATGAATCTAATTAGAAGTTAACTGTTTTCAGCCAATTTTTTTAATTCTAAATTTAAATTTATATTTTAAATATTAACACTAAATTTTATATTTTTTAAAAATAAATATTAAAATTATAATTTTATAATAACAAATTTAATTAATATTAACTACTTAAAATATTTCAGTATAGAATTTTCGTAAGCAACAAATTTATTGGTTCTCAAAAAAATTTTTCATTCGATTTATTTTGGTTCAACTATTTAATAAATTAAATAGGATAATAATAACAAATTTGAAAAAGAAGTCATGACTTCAACTCTTGGAGTTAATAAAATAAATTTTTATAATTATATAGGGTGAAGGATATTTTGAAAAACAATTGCATACTTAATCTTTTTATTATTTATATTATATATACTAGTATATTAATAAATATATTACTTCATATTAATCTATCTTTTCAAATATGTATAATAATAGAAAATATCAAGTTAGTTAAGATGGTAAATACTTAATATTTATTTAACGAAACGGTTTTAGAAATATATTTTTCATATATATATTAAAAGATATTTTAGAAAAGAAAAATAGTACACCATTTCTCTGTTCTATAATAATAATAATAATAATAATAATAATAATAATAATGACCTAAATCAATATTGACCTAAATCCCAACAAAACATCACAAAATTGAAAATTATCATTATTATCATTAATTTGGAAAAAAGATTAATTTTTTTTCTCTAGGTTTAGTTTCATAATTAATAACTTTAATTTGTTGTAATAGTAGATTTGCTTACACGGTTGAGTTTGGAAACTGATTCAGATTGTAAACCACGGAATAAGTGAGTCAGTGTTGGAGGGAGCAATATCCGTAGCATCGAAGTTTTTCGATTTGCCGACAAAGGAAAAGTTGAAATTGGGTTCAAGTGATGTGCGCAAGCCAGTGAGGTACGCAACAAGCTTGAAAGATGGGGTTGATAAGCATCAATTTTGGAGGGTTTTTCTAAAACACTATGCTCACCCCTTGAACGATTGGATTCACATGTGGCCTGATAATCCACCAGACTACAGGTATTTTCGTTAAAAAAACATCCATTTCTATGTGATGCTTTGATATTATTTATGCACATCTTTTCTTAAAAAAAAAAATTAAAGTTAGAAATTTCAACTAAAAATACCGGAAATTGAAATAAAACTACTGAAAACTTTAATTTGGCGTCAAAATTTCATTTAATGGATTCGTGTAATTCTGGTCCCTTTTAAATTTATTCAAATAAAAAAGTCTTAAATATACGTACCTTTTTAACCATACATAATTATCTTCATTCCTATTATTTTATTCATTTGTGGCATTCATCCAACTTCAACGGTGGTGTGTATATATCACCCGACATACGCTGTGTGATCTAAACTAGTCATTGCAACTATATGACATCTCTTAACTTTTTCTTTTTGTATTTTTTTAAGTCATGAGTTGGAGTTGCTTCAATGTTCCTCTCTCATTCTTCTGTCGGTTCGGTTCCATGCATGTCTCAACATCAACAATGCATGTGCATGCACGATAAGTTTTATCATCTTAGCTAATAAAAAAATCATTTAAACTTAATACCAATATTAATTTTATTCATTCTTTACTATATTGCTAGTGCAGTTAGGAAATTTATAAGGAAAAACTAATAATACTTAATTATCAAATAGCATAAATTTTAGCTGTGTAATTTTAAATTTTGAATATTTAATTTTTCAATTTTCGAATGTCCAAACTTTTTGTTATTTTCCTAAAATAATTTTACATGTATATATATATATATATATATATATAAAACAAGCAAGTTTAATATTTAAAAGCGAAATTAATTTTTCTCATAGTATTTCTTAAATATATTTTTATTTTATGTTTTACTTTTATTACAAAATATTATTGAAAAGTATTTTACTCACGGAGAACAATCAATTTGTTTGTAAACAAAAATTGGTCGACAAAAAAAGAAAAAATTCGTGGATAAATTTATTGGTAATTTGTTATTTTTATAGTAGTGAGTAATTATTTTATTGTCGGACAATAAACAATCTACGTAATTGGATCTAGTTTATATATATATATATATATATATTAGAAGAATAAAACTTAGATATGTTTATTAACCTTGCAGAAAAGCTACGTTGATTTTAATATAGTAAAATTAGAAATATTTAATTTAATTTTTATTATTAATTAATTCTATTGTGTAATGACATAATAAGGTAAAATATTTGTATGTAAGGAATTCAAATTAGTATTTTATAGTTAGAATTTGATTTGTAAAAAATAAAAGTTTGGAGATTATTTTAGGGAAAAGATGGGGAGATATTGTGAAGAAATAAAGAAAGTGAGCCTAGAGGTGATGGAAGCAATCCTAGAAAGTCTGAAATTGAAGGCATCAACAACACCGGCTCTAACAAAAAAACTTGAAGATGGGATGCAAGTGATGGCAGTGAACTGCTACCCACCATGTCCAGAGCCAGCTATGGCCTTAGGCCTTCCACCACACTCTGACTACAGCTGCCTCACCATCGCGTACCAAAACTGCCAAGGCCTTGAGATAATGGATTCTACCGCGTGTTCTTGGAAGTTAGTTCCACATGTTCCTTATGCACTTCAGGTTCATATCGGTGATCACTTTGAGGTGCTAAGCAATGGTTTGTTCAAGAGTGTTGTCCATAGAGCTACTCTTCACAGGGACAGGACAAGGTTCTCCATTGTTAGCTTGTTTAGTTTGGGAATGGATGATAAGATGGGGGTTGCTGCAGACCTTATTGATGATGATGATGAGCATCCAAAGAAGTACAGGGAAAGCAGCTTCAGAGATTTTCTTGATTTTCTTGCATCTAATGACATTGCTCAAGGGAAGAACTTCATTGATACGCTGAAGATCCAAAAGAATAATTAGCTGCTGGGGTTGTTGGTGAGCCTGGGTTAAGGAGGAATAGAAAGGGAACCCAAAAATTTTGCGCTACAATTCGATTTGTGTTCAAGACTCAATTGGATTTGTGTTTCATTTCTATCTACTTGTTGTCTTAGCTAATATGAGAAGATTGATCTATTGTTGGTTCGTTTAGCTTGTCTCAAATTTGGAAACAGAGTATTTGTAGTTGGTCCTATTAATAAACACAATAGATTAGATGTGCTGAAGTCTTACTTTACTTTGAGTAAGTGATCATAATCCATTGAGAATCTCTTTTTTATTCTTTTAAAGCATTCTTTACAAAACTCAACCCATGATAAGGAGAAAAAAGAGATATTTTCATAGACTATTAATCCATCTTCTTTTACATTGCATAATCATAGATTAATAGTGAGATTCAACAACTACGGCGGAGCTTATAAAGCACGAGCACTTCGCTGAGTTGTCATATTTGCGTGTTGGATACAATACGCATCGATACTTATTCGACACGCGTATTTATTATGTCTAACCGTGTCTTAATTTAAAAAAATAAAAAATAAAGAATTCTTCTCCTGACATACTTAGACGCACCTAAATACCATCACGTATCAGCATGTTCAGTCTTATTCTTAATATGTATTATATATTATTATTTATGAAAATAAAAAATATTTTAAATACTTTATATAATTAAAATAAAATATTAAAAATAATTAAAAACTAATTTATATTTTAATATTAATAAAATATAAAAATATCGTTACGATTTATCTAAAAATACTTTATATTTTATATATATGTGTATCTTATAAAATTTTAAAATTTGTGTGTTAACATGTTCCGTATGGTATCGTGTCCGGTGTCCGTATTAGTGTATATGTATCATAGCGGGCGGAGCTTTATTTTGGCCATAAACCCAAGGTTCTAAAAATCGGTTTGAACCGGTCGAACTGTGAACCGTTAAAGTTTCCGATTCGGACAGAAGTCATAACCGCCCTTTTTAAAAACCGTTATCGAACCGTCGAACCGGCTGGGAACGGCCAATCGAACCGAACCGGGACCCGGCCAATTTTCAGATTTTCCGTCAAAACCTAATCCTCTTCTCCCGTCCTTGAGCACTCACTCACTCACACTACCCGCAGCAAAATCTGGCCTTCGAGCTCCTCCATGACTCTGTCACTTGCTCTATCCAGCCACTGCCGTGCCACCCCGCTGTAACAACTGTCATCTCCAGCCACTCTCCCCCAAGCCATTCCCCCAATCCTCAGTCCTTCCTCTCTCAACTCTCAACCTTAGGTTACAATCTCCCCCACCGCCGCAAGGCTCGACTCAGCGTTAAACAATCGGTGCGTCCGCCTGTATATTCTCCTGGTAGCCCGTCGTCCGTCGTACGTCGTGGGTCGTCGTGCTCATTGCCTAGTTGACCGTCGCCCTCACCTTCTCATCACTAGCGTTCTTGCTCCTTCTCCCTTATACTCTGCTCATTGCTCACTTCTCAGAGTCTCATACTGAAAGTAATAATTATTTTCTTGCCTTTTTTTTGTTCATTTGTGGTTCAGATTCAGAGATGTCCCTTTCCTCCTTTGCTTGATTAGATTAGTATGATTTAGTTTATTCATTCTAGATCTTGCTTAGGTTTTTTTTAATGCTTAATCACTTAGAGGATTTAGAAGATTTAGAGTTATTTTTTATTGAATTTCTGGATTTGAATTTTGAATTTGTGCTTGATCTGCAATTTCTGTTTGATTCTTCTTACTGTTGTTGTGGTTGAAATTCAAAATTGAAATCTGATTCTTCTTCTTCGTCAATTTCATATTCTGGACTTGTTGATTTGTGAACTGATCTTGTGAAATTGAATTTGTGATCTGCTGTTGGATTTGTTGCTAAATTGCTTGTTGAATCTGAATTTGTATCGATTTCAGCCTCTCTTTTTTCTTGAATTTCTGTTGATGCTACTGCGAGTCTTGTTCTGTTGATAGCTGAGATTTGGTTGCTTCTTGATCGATTTGTGGTGGTTTCTGTTGTTGCTTTAGTCTAGCTTTAATCTCTTCCCACTCAATTTTCCATTCTGCAATTTCATTCCAGCAAATTTCTGGCAAGCTTGGACGCATATCCGGTTAGTAGCGATGATAGAACGCAATTTTGAATGTTTCCAAATTGGCAAATGGATTGAGCGCCTTCCATAACTGAACCATCTTAGAGCTTTTCCTTTCAAACCTCTTTCTACCTCTATGAATCTCTGCTCCTCAGGTGTCCATCCATAACCATCTTTTCCATCCAATATTGAAAATGTATCTTCAGATTGTCGAGTTATTTTTTTTCCTTGAAAAATGGAAGAAACCTCTAAACGAGAGCACGAATATTAGAACTCCCTCTTTGAGTTAGGGAGAAAAACTCCAAATTGAACCAAGTTCAATATCAACTCATTAATTTCTTTAATACATTGATAAAAGTCTCTTATCTATATTCTTAAAACCCTAAGTAATTCTAATGGGCATAACTAGTACTCTTCCTAATATTAAATCGTAACATGTAGTGGCCATTGTTTATGAATATCAGAAGTATGCAAAATCAGCAGAGGATGCTGTTGCTAATGTTCTCAGAGCAGGTGTTTTATTTGCCATTTTCATTTGAAGTGGATAAATGGTTTCACTGAATTCAATTTTTGTGATAAAATTGTGAATATGAATAAATATGATTGATGACAAATTTGGATGTTGGCATTTTATGTTTAGTTGGTTGTTTTTGTTATTTGACTTGAGTTTGTATTTGAATGAGATCATAATATTCTGGTTTATATAGTACTTTTAATTTGGATGATATTTTAAAGTTTATATTAAACTATAATTATGTTTTAATGTGTTTATTTATATTTTATTTATTATTTTATTATAAAACGATTTTTTTGGTTCAATTACAGTCGAACCGATTAAACTTATGAACCATTAACTAATAACTAGAGCGGTTCGATAATCGGTTCGATTTTCAGAACCTTGGATAAACCATGGCCCCCCAAAATATTTTATAACAAAATTAGTAATAATATTGTATATGGTATTCTTTGTCCAATAATTTAGTTAGTCATTTTTATTTTTCCAAGTCAACTGCATGAACATCTGAGTTCGAATCTTTGTTCTTTTCTCATTGTATATACTTATATACTAGACGCGCTTATGCAGTTATGAATCTCTCCAAAGTTCAAAGTGCTTTCATTCTTTATCAAATGGAGAATTGAAGATTGACTTAACATTATGGACAGTGGCGGAACTTGAAACAAAATTTTGGGGGGGCCAGATAGAAAATAATTGTCAAAATATTTTTAATATGAACCCCATTTAAGATAAGCTCGTCTAATCTCATCTCTCTGGTTTGGGTGATATTGCCAAATTTAAAGCCGTTTTTTCAAGATCTCGTTCCAAAAAGTTAAGGTTAATGACGCCAGGACGTCGCTTGGATCACCAATCTTGGCGAGGTTAACAACCCCACTATGGTGACATAGTTTAGATTCACCAATCTTGGCGAGGTTAGCAACCCCACTATGGTGAAAATAGCCATAAACCCATCTTAGTTGGCCAAGCCAAGGATGCACCTCTTACTCTCAAAGAGCCTAGAGGAAAATAAGCACACAACTTATTTCATATTCAAAAATCAACTTCAACTCTATTTCATAAATAAAAGGTACATGAGTTATTTATACTAGTGGGAGAAGGAAAAGCCTTCATAACTTGGACGATGTGGGACTAATTCATAACACAAAATTCACTATCTTAAACAATATGGGACTTGTATTCCCTTATTACAATTAACTAATATAATTAACCTACTAACTCTACTATCCACACCAAAAAGATTTCATTGGCGAATCCATGCCAAAAACCTACACCCACAAATCAAATAAAATTCCACTAAAGCAAGGTGAAGGCCACAAGGACCGACCTTGCTCTGATACCAAACTGACGCCGGGACGTTGCTTGGGATACCAATCTTGGCGAGGTTAACGTCGCTTGGAATACCAATCTTAGCGAGGTTAACAACCCCACTATGGTGACATAGTTTACATTCACCAATCTTGGCGAGGTTAGTAACCCCACTATGGTGAAAATAGCCATAAACTCACATTGGTCGGCCAAGCCAAGGATGCACCTCTTACTCTCAAAGAGTCTAGAGAAAAATAAACACACAGCTTATTTCATATTCGAAAATCAACTTCAACTCAATTTCATAAATAAAAGGTACATGAGTTATTTATACTAGTAGGGGAAGGAAAAGCCTTCATGACTCGGACGATGTGGGACTAAAATATAACACAAAGTTCACTATCCTAAACAATATGGGACTTATATTCCCTTATTACAATTAACTAATATAATTAACCTACTAACTCTACTTGCTCATGCGTCAGTTAAAGTCATCAGATGTAATTTTTTGAACTTTTGAAAGTTATATCTCACTTTCTTTGTGATTTATTAAAGTAGAAGAACTATCTACAGGTGTTGATATTGTAAAAGTTATATGTTCTCCTTCTTAAATATTAGTCTTTCTCTTAAAAAATGTATCAATTCTTTGATTTTTCATTATTATTTTATATAAAAATTTGTAAAATATGTAAAGAAGAAGTTAGAAGGACAAATATTAAAATTTATAATATTTATTGAATTTTTTTTATCAATTTATACAAATACAATAATATTAATACTTATTGAATATTCTATTATTTTTTATTATATAAAAAATTAAATTAAATAAATAGTAAAATATAAAATAATATTAAATTAAATAAATAAAAATATCTATTTTTTATATTTGAACTTAAAGATAGAGAGAGTGTTGTTTATTGAATTTATTAGATACTTTAAGTCATAGTAAAGTATTTAAGTCAATTGAACTATTTTTTATCTTCTGAAAAAGTACTACTAAATTTTTTATAAAAAGTTTGGGGGGGCCATGGCCCCCCCTTGTCTGAACTAAACTCCGCCACTGATTATGGAGTTAATGGATTTTTTTTATTAGAGTTTAAGGGTTTATCCATATCATGGTGCACTTTATTTTTGAAAAAATACTTTTAAAAAATTAAAATAATATTTAAATATTTACAAAATACGTTAATAATTTAAATTCTTTTATCAAAATATAGTAATAATAAATTTAGAATTAATCAACTTAATAAATAAAAAATATTTTATTTTATAAATTATACATAATAAAAAGCATTTTAAAAAAATAATTTAGATATTAAACTATTCTCATATTTTTTTATATAATAAAAAATAAAAGATATATAAAAAATCATTTTAAAATATATGTTAGACACTAAATTATTCTCAAGTATGAACTGAATAAATAAAAACATAATTTTTTTAATTTTCTTGCCTACTTTATTAATGATAATGAGTGAGATCAACCTCTTTTTTGGTTTAGTAATTTTTTTCTGGAAAAAACAACCATTTGTACCCATGAACTTTACGAATGTTGACAAAAGTACCTATTAAAGAAGGAAACTAACGTTGTATCTATCAAAGATGAATTCCGTATGATAAAAGTACCCAAATCCTAAATTTATATTGACTTTTTAATAAAATTCCAGAATTACCCCATCCTTTATCTTCAACTCCTTCTCTTTTCTTTCCCAAATCTCAAACACCTCCATTGCCACTACCTTAACCACCTTCTATTCTCTACTACTCTACTAACCACCACTGCCGCCATCTTTCCACGCTAACAATGACAAAGACGACAACAAGCAATCAGGCAATCCATCCGTTCCCACACAACGCTAGATGGAAAAGCTCCGGAAGTGAGACTGAACCGAGATCCAGCGTGCAAGGTCCTGTGGTGCGATTCAACTTCTCCTAGGTCCACTTCAAGCTCATGGACTCCATGAAAAAAGGTCCTATATTTACAATAGTATAAATTACAAATTCATTATATAATTAACGAAGTTGAACTTTCTCACTCTCCCAAATCACCACCATTATGTGCAAGATTCTTGTGTTACTCACATGCAACTCCACCAAAGTGATCTTGCTAAAGTTTTAATTTTTAGCATCCAAAGGTGCTTCTCCTTCTGATATTGTATTGAAAGTGATGGAGGAAGGGTAGTGATGGTAATGGCGGTAATGGAGTGTTGATAGAATTTGAGATTGGAGAAGTGATGATGAGAAGTAAAATTAAAAGTTAGAGTGAAGTTGTTGTTTATGGCTGTGACAGTGGAGAAGGAGGAAGATGAGGCTGATGGTTGGTGACGGTGGCAGTGATGATGGTGTTGGTGAAGGAGGTGGTAAAATTGATGAAAAGAATAAAGAGATGGTTGAAATTTGTTGAAAGGAGTATTGAGATTAGGGTTAGAAAAATGATAATTTGGAGTTTTTAGGTATTGAGATTAGGTTTTTAGGCAATGGAGGTATTTGAGATTTGAAAAAGAAGAGAGGAGTGGTTGAAGATAATGGTGGGGATAATTCTGAAATTTTATTAAAAAGTCAACATAAATTTAGGATTTGGCTACTTTTGTCATACGGAATCCATCTTTAATGGATACAACATTAGTTTCCTTCTTTAATGGGTACTTTTGTCGGCGTTCGTAAAGTTTATGGGTACAAATAGTTATTTTTCTTTTTTTTTCTGTACAACTGAAACACTAACGCTTTAAGCTTGTAGTAATTTTTATTTCTTTTTTTCTTATATATTTAATTTAACATTATTTTATTTTTTATAAGTCTTTTGATTGAAATTTTTTTAGATAAATATATTTAAACATTCAATAATTATTGTAATTTTTAATATTTATTATTTGAACAATAATTTTTCCATTCAATTCATATATTTTAATTTTTCTATAACTATAATAACGAAAAATAAGAAAATGCAATCTTAAGAAAAAAGTTAATTTTTTTTGGTAGCTTAAAAAATATTAATATTTAAAAACAATTAAATATAATTTCAACAATAGTTATATTTACAATCTTTTATCGATAAAATTATTCATTTATTGTCATATTTGTAGTAAATTTTAGAAATATTTATATTTTTAAATTTTGTTTTAATATAAATGCTATGTAATTTTTCAGGTAAACCCTCCTCCCCCTCCCCCTCCCCCACTTCCCTTTTTCTTTTCAAACTTCGTCAATGTCAACAAGCAAGGCACAACAAAGTTATGAGCTAACAACTCAAACACTACTTTTGCATCTTTCATGATATACGACATACCTCTAAAATATAAATAGAGGTGCACCTTCACCCATAATAAGGGGATCCACTCTCATGTCCACTGCCCCCATATTCCTGTTTAAGTCCGCGTGCCTTCTTAATCCATACTTCGTTCAAGAAGTTTACCTTCCATCAAGGGAGAAAAAATTTCAAAAAGTTTCCACCACACCTTCCATCAAGGGAGAAAAAATTTCAAAAAGTTTACACACGGGTGGCAAATGAAAATGTCTGCTATGTCTCACCTGTTATTTGGTGGGCTAGCTGAGAGAGTTCAAAAACAAAAATAACACAAATATCTAATATAAAAATAATCTTTATAGTAATACAAATGTAGAGTTCATATACTGACGTGGCGTTCATATGTTGAGTGAGTCTTGAGAGTTTATTTACTTAGGCGTTATCATTAGAAATTTTTAGATTTATATTTATAAATTATAAATGATTATTTGTTTAGGTTGTTATTTTCAAATTTTAAATTATTTGTTTAGGTTATTATACTTAAGTTGTTATTTTTTAAATTTAAATGATTTTATTTAGGTTATTTTTTAAATCTTAGATTGTTGTACTTAGGTTGTTACTTTTTAAATTTTAAATTGTTTTACTTATGTTGTTATTTTTTAAATTTTAACATTTTTTTTAAAAATTTGTTGATTCTTTTTAGCACTATTTTTTAAATTTTGTATATTTTTTTTCAAAAATTGCAGCTACATACATAAATTTAAATATATTTACATTAATTTAGAATTTTAAAAATTGTTAATATATTTATTTATTTTATCTGTAAATTTAATTCAAATTTAAATTAAAGTCAATCAAATTTAAAAAATTTTAACTATGAGTCAACTATAAGAGTATAAGTTATGAAATATGTATAGCACCACAATTCAAAGTATATCAAACCCTTTCTTTACAGGCCATGGATTCCTTGCTCCTACATTTTTGTAGGTTTATCATTAACCATCATAAAAATAATTACAAAATGTACCCCATTTTTTTTTGAAAAATTTATTAAATAGATTTTGATCCTTTTAACTTTTGTTATTTATACTTTTTCCCTTTATCTTTTAGTTTCAGATTCAAAGAAGAAGAGAGGTCTGCTAGGGTTTATAGATTCAATTTCAATCAACGCCATTTTCTCATCTTCTTCCTCTGTTGTATCTCTAGTTCGCCTATTCTCGCCGCCACAACACGCATCAGACGCCGCCGCTCCCTGCGTCTGCCGCCGCTCCTCACAGACTCGGAGGAACGAATTATCAGTATCACCACCCTGTTAAATTTCGCAGAGAATAAACGAGAACCAGAGCGACCCTTGATGATACTGAAATAGGACAACTTTTCTCAACCCCACTTCTTGTTGAGGACGACAAACCCAGCAAGGTATACTTTTTCCTCTGCCTTCTTTTCAGTTCGGTTTGATTCTTTTAGAATAGTCAAGATGATGAATTTTGAATCCTTAGGGTAGCTTTTCAGGCAATGATTTTTGCCCTGCTTCGAGTTTCCTTGGTGTTTTGATTTGAATTTGATATGCTTTAGTTATTTATTTTCATGTCTGCTTAGGAAGTAGAGGAAAGTGTAAAAGTGCTAAAAGATGTAGCTAAGACGAGAAAGGTAGCAGCAGAGAAGGTTCTGTCTGTACTTTCTGTCATTGAGAAAGCGAAAATTGATCCTTCTGGCTTTCTTGAAACCCTCGGTGGCAATGAATCCCCTGGGAGGACATGAATGCTAATTTTCACCGCTGAGGTGAACATATTTGTATTACTTTGTGGTTTGCTCATTCTTTGGCTATAATCTGTTTCTCCCTTTGCATGCTTATACTTGGCAATTTATACTTACCATACTTTTGTGCGGCGTTTCAGAAACAATTCTGGTGATGATGAAAGTGTAGGTACGAATAGAAGAAAGAAAGACTCAGCAAAGAAAAGAAAGTTTGCTGATTTCCAAAAGGTTTGCCCATTTCTTGTTCGGTAATATCTATTTCTAACCGTAATAGCTTTTAGTCAGAAGTCAGTTTCAATTTTTTTATGGTAATTTGTAGGAAGAACATGAAGCAAGAAATAAGGTTCCAAATTCTGATAAACTAAGTTTGAAGCGAATAGACAGCGCGACATTTGAAGTAAGTACTTTAGGTTGTCTTATTTGGTATCTGGATGATATCTATCTGCAATCTATGCAAAAAGAGAAAAACACAACTATAACTAAATGAGATGGTGTTTATGTGGTGGTTTTTTAAATTTCATACTACCCTCTGATTGAAAATATTCATGCACCTTCTAGGTTCATGTAAAGCAAAGGCGGAGCAAGGAAGAAAGGTCTGCATTGGCTAAAGTAGGAAGGGAGGATAGAGGAAAATACCTTCCTAGAAAAGCCGCAAATCAGAAAAAGGTATGTTAGCAGTTCATTCTTGTAAATTTTTTTTGGACTTTTGAAATGCAATGAATTTTAACCAAATATGCATATCTTAAACTTGGTAGTTGATTCCATAACTTTTTTTTAAAGAAAGAATAAACTATCCAGGTTATGTGTAAATTTGGAAAGTTTAAAAGGGAAAAATTGATGTTAAATGATTTTGATTGCATTCAACTAAGTTTCTTCCCCACTGTGGTTCACTTTTTGATTGGTTAGGACTTAATTAAATTGCATGAATTAATTTGATAGAATCACAGCTTATAGCTTTGCTGTGTAAATAGATTGTGTTTGTTGTTTATATATTGAATTAGTAGATTACTGCTAGAGTAGGAAGGGATTTGAGCTAATTTAACACGCCTAAGAATCTTAACAAGTCCTTATCTTCAAAATCTTCGTTGAAAATTGCTATGGGCTTGTTCTGTAATCTTTCTGTAAATCTCTATAGAAAAGATAGAAAATGAGAGAAGATTCTAGTAATTTTGTTTGGAGGGAAATCTAGACCCTTCTAATCTGATAAGTTTGAGTGTGTGATGTTTAATGCTGCATACTATTTGATGCCGCGCAAGACGAGAAACTGAGAGAGATTAGATTTCTTGGAGAGCATAATTTCTCATTTGGCTGGTCATGACAGATAGTCACCTCATGATATAAATAATCAACGCCCAGGAATGGTACGTTAATTTGTAGGACTGACTGCTTTTCCTTTAGCCTCCATAATCTTGAGACTAAATTGTCCACCCTTTCCATCTTATTATTGTGTTATTATTATATGTAAATCTGTCTCTCCAAGTAAGATTAACTACTTATATTAGATAACGTTATCTTCCATGTGAAAATTTTGGTATATCTAGATTAATGCATCTTGGTACACATTTTATCGTTTTGATTAGATTTCTTGGTGTTGTGGTTTGATGATTGATGCGCTTTCTCCGCTTTTTGGCGTTCGATTAGGAATTCATTTTTTTCTCAATAGTCAAGAAATTTAATTATGCTTGCAATAAAAACTTAGAGATCTATTCAGTATTTTCAT
Organism: Arachis hypogaea; assembly: GCF_003086295.3. Lineage (NCBI taxonomy): Eukaryota > Viridiplantae > Streptophyta > Magnoliopsida > Fabales > Fabaceae > Arachis > Arachis hypogaea. The sequence goes on from NC_092047.1 coordinate 59,826,415, forward strand.
TGAAAATAATTTTATTTGTATATGTTATTGCTTCAATTGATCAAATGCACCAGCTCTGAATGTATCTGCACATACAAGTGCTGGCTTCTAGCCCTTCTTCTGATGATAATATACATACTTTGTACAAATTGTGGTTTTTCCAGATCCTGAATTCATTTAAGAATCATACAGGTATTAGTGCCATATTGCTTAGGAGTTAGGAATATGCGTAAACCAAATGTGTAAGGATGGCTAATTCACCTCCCAGGTTCCTAGTACCATTTGTGCCAAGTTGAACATAAAAACACATCATAAATAGTCAGAATTTTTAGCTTATTTAATAAGTTTTTCTTTGATATATTTTAAGTCTCTTCTGCCTTATGAGTTTTTCATATTAGAATAAATAGTGGGAGAAGAAAAACTGGTAAGAAAAAACAAATAAAGAATTGGTTATTTAACTGTAAATTTTTATAGTTATGTTTTCTGTGCTCCTATGAATGCACTTCATGCTCAATTTTATATTGGCAGCAGGGTCATTTTTATTGTTATATTTTAATCTCTCTTGTCTATTCTCTCATTTCTGGATTCTTTTTCTTGTAATGTTTCATGTATTCAGTCTTAATTGGAGCTTGATCATTATTTGTATCCCGGATAAAGGTGATGAATCAGGGCCAATCATACTTCATCTGGATTCTTTGAGTCTTCACTCTAGCAGATCACTATTTGATAACATCAAAAGGTTAGGATGAAGTAGCACTTGATTTATTGTATACCATATAGGTGACATATCTAGTTCATTTCTGCTCTGGTTATTAGTTCTTAAACATATCACAGCTTCCATATCTTGTGACTTCACTACCATCCTATGTTACAAGTAGGTGTTTTAAGGAAGTTCTTTTTTATAGACTAAACTATGCTATGTACTCACACGAGTAAAGTGTATAATTAAATTATCAATTCAAAAATAGCTGTTAAATTGAAGACATATTTTCATTTAACAATTTTTTTTTGTATGCAACGATATGCTTTAAGCGACAAATACACACCAGCTGAGGTTATCTCTGATTTCCTTGGAGCATATATTTCACTGAAAATTAGCCACGTCGCTAGGGTACAAGTGACCAATTTATTTCCCATTAATATACTGTTAATTTTTTTTAGTGTTTATAATGATTTAAGGTTTTTTGCAGGTTTTTATCCCTGTCTGTGAAGAACTACATTGGTATCTGGTTATTGTTGACTTTACGAGTCGTCATCTAATCATATTGGATTCACTGCCTTGTGTCGAAAAACATCAACAACGCAAAAGGAACGAAATTAAAGTGGTAATTATTTGTTCTAAATCAGTACTCAATCATCTATAAACACTTAACAATTTAAATAACCATTTGTTGTAACTATTACTCTTAGTCAATTTAAATCATTTACAATTCACAGTTTTTTTTTGTCATGAATTCACTCTTGTAAAGGCAACTTATTTAGAAGCGATGTTAGATGATCATATTTTTGATGATGATAAGTCTAAAGTTGTAGATTGCTCCACTTTTTGGCCTATGACACCTTTTGGCCTACCCACTCAAAAAAATAGATCGTAAGTCTAATATTAAATTTTTTTTTAAAATATCATAACTCGTTCAATAGATTATATCTTATATGTATATAATAACTATTTGTTGAATGCTTTTTATCATAGGAATGATAGCGGAGTTTGGGTGACCAGTTAGATGAGAGAATGTACTTTACAAGATGACTTCAATATTCAGGTCATATTTATAAGAAAGTATTTTTAACATAATTTTTTCAACACACTTCCAAAACGAATGAGACTTGCCGTAGATCTGGTTTTAGAGGAGTACAACAATTTGTGCCTCGTAATACAAGAAAATGCTTGGCAATATAGGACCAAGGTAGAAACAGAGCATGAAGACATTTGGGAATAAGGAATTATCTTTTTAGATATTTTTAATAGTTTCTTTGAAAGACAAAGTACTAAGCTATGTTTCATTTATTTTTACACTAATTTATCCTTTTATATATTACAATTCTATATTACTAATTTTCTTTACTTTATCGGTTAATATAAATTATTCATAACCTATATATTTCCGTAAATAACGATGAAACCAGTCACATGACCCAGGAGACTTCGGTTTTGAACATTATGGTAGCCTTATGTATTGGAATTATTATTTGTGCAACAATGAAAAACTTATATTTAGCTTCTTCTAATGAGTAAAGGAAAATACATGTCAAAATATCAACAACAGTACATAACAAGGAGAAGAAAACAAATAAGAAGATTTCTTTATCAAACTTGCATGAGATAACGTTAACAACACCGAAATCTTATCTCACTAGGTAAGAACTGTATAAATTAAATTACATAAAACAATGGTACATCAACATCAATGGAACCCAAACACCATGATCTAGCCCCCTCCTTCTGTCTTCTTCCACCGCGCTGAAGCCGAATTTTTGAAGTAGATCTCTTACCTTCCTTGCAAGTTGCGGAGCTCCTGGTACTGAATACTTAATTTATATGCCAACAGAAGATTAAGATCAATTCATGGCCAACCAAGAACGATGGCAAAAAATTGTTCTACTTTGTAGTATCTTTCAAAAGGAGCCAAATACATAACATGGTTAAGATTAAGAACTAAGATTCCCCATCACAATAAGATACCAAATTTTCAATCATTTCTGAAAAAAGAACAAATGAGTTTGGCTGGTTATATAAGATAAAATAGAAAGTGAAAAATTACATACTCCATTAACCTTCATAGTTTGTCTATCAACATCTGCAAAGAAGCTTTAAAGGGAAGGGAAGAATGGGTCCAAAGCGTGGTCAGAAGGTGGTGATCAAATCCACTAGGAAAGTTGTGCAAGAAAGTGTTCAAGTTTCGATTGTGGGCAGCAGTAGCAAAAGAACAAGAAGGAACAACAAAGATATTCAGACAGGTAACGAGGTTGTGGGAGAAGAAAATGTGAGGATTATTCCAGTTCAAGAAGTGACTCCTCAACCCAAAGAAAATGAAATTAGTAACTCTGCTCATCAAGAAACCTCCACGCTATACACACTACCAATCGAAAATGCAACTTTACATCATAAGTACTATAAAATTTGAAAACAAGTGAAGGAAATCCAATCACTCAAAATCAAAACCGATATTTACTTTATTTATTTCATAAATATGGCCCTCAAAAAATTGCCATCAACTGTTCCATTGTTGCACTTAACAAGTTGACATAAATACAGGTAATCACATCAAGAAGCAAAAGGACGGAGAAGGACATCAACTTAAAATTCAGGTACCTGGAAATCTCCAGGAAATAAAAACTTGTGCAGATTCTGTAAATTTGGCTATATGTAACCCCTTTTTAATGTCTAAACTATAGTATGGAATAAGCACGAATTACTTCAACAACTGGTGCTTGACACATTGGACACTTCCTTCCACTTCGGTGCAAATCATTAGCACAGTTAGAACATGTGCACATGTGCCCACATCTGCAAGGAAAAAACCAAAAAACAAAATGCTTGTTAAGAGATTAAACTCGAGAGCGAAATTGGCTGCTGATGTATCAAAATGATACTGAATAGTTTACCTGTACAAGAGAGAATCAATATTGCTTTCGCAGCAAATGCAGCAAACCCCTTTCCTCACGCATTCCCATTTGGATTTATCATCTGGTGAATCATGGTCACGTGTTCCTGTGATTAAATCAATTCAACTTGGTCTTAGAGCTAATGAATTAATGAATGATACGGGTAGAAAGACAAAATTTACGGCTAGAAAAATGTATACCTGATGAACCAGTTGAGCGATTTAGGGCCGCAGAAACCTCTTGTCTTATTGAGCGTGGGAGGCGTGGGGAGGCATGGCGCGGTGGCGGAAGCAGGGCGAGGCGGAAGCAGGGCGCCGCGGCGGCGGAGGCGTGGCGCGTCGGCGGAAGCAGGTCGCAGAAATTTGCAGCAGAGAAAGGGGATGAGAATGGCAGGGATTGCAGTTGGATGAAAACCCTAACTGCTTCTCTTCTCTGAAAGCCCCTGAATCTGAAATCAAAAAGAAAGGGGATGACAGAGTTAGGATTTTCCAAGAACTCTAAGGAGAGGGGAGAGTGAGGGCAGAGTTAGGGAAGGAAAAAAAGGCTTCAACCTGGTTTATGCTCTCCAAGAATCAGTAATCTCTCTCAGTTTCTCGTACCACAAAAAGGGAAAGGAAGAAAAGTTAAAAACTAATAATTTGAGGGGTCAAAATGTAATTAATAAATTTTTCAAAAAAAAAAGGGGTACATTTTGTAATTATTTTGATGTAGGTTAATCATACTCCTACAAAAATGTGGGAGCAAGGAATCCATAGCCTTCTTTACATACATCCAAAATCTAAAATTTCTCAATTTATTCCAGTGGCTAGTATTCACAAAATCGCAAAAATCAATCCTACAATCAACAATTTGTGTGTACGTATACGAGTGATACGGTTATGGACACTATCAAGTTACGTAAATTCTTCATTGCCATACTCAATTGAGATGGTTTGGCTCGATGAAGATGAGTTTTCTACTAATATTTTTTATTTTATTTTAAATTTATATTATTTATATTTTAAATTTGTTTATTTATCCCATCTAATTGTTCTTTGATTTTTGTTTATCAATTTTTGGGAGAAAAAAATACACACCTCGATTAAAAGGGTTCTTGTGCCTCGATTTGTGAATTTGCTAAAGGAAAGAACAGCATTCTTAAAATTTTATCAAGGCAAAATCATTGAGCAGTTAAAAGAATTAGATACGGTAATTTTCTTTTCTGTAAAAAAGTTGAAGAAAAAATTAATTTAAATCTGTTGTATATTGATTATTTTTGTTTATTCATCTTATTTATTTAGATATACCTTTTAGATTTAAAAACTCACCAAATTCAGGGAATTTAAATCATTAAGTTTTTTTTTTTCAGAATGTTGTTTGTATTGTCTTGACTACTATAAGTCATATTATAGATACTCTAGACTGGTCGTACGGCCAATGTGAATGCTACAGATCCACATATGCTTTTACAAAAATTTAATGTGTACTTATTTTAAAAAAATTTAATTATAATTTTTAATTAAAGTATTATATTTAAAATTTTAAATTTAAATTCAAATATACTTTTTTTTGAATTTTTAAGTAAGCAATTAGGTTTGAGAATATTTTTTAAAACTTTATATAATTTATAAGCTACTATGCTAATTACAAAAGATGATATTAAAGTAAATAAAATTACCAGTCTTATTAAAATGTGAGGTTATTTATACTATTTAAAAGAAAATTTTAATTTGACATTCTTCTATACTTAATTCTGTTTCTAATGTTGTTCCGACAAAATTGAATTAATTTAAGAAATTTTATTTAAAAATTTAAAATTTGTACTAGCTAATTAGAAAACTCTATTTAAAAATTTAAAATTTAAAATTCTAATACTAATTCCTAATTGACTTCTTAATAGTTTCTATTTTTAAATTTAATTTTTTTTACTTGCCACATTTATAAATTTTCTCTTTACTCAATTTACATTATTATCTTTTAGATTGTTTCTGTAAAACTGGTGCACAAAATTGTGATCTCTGGTAATGGTTCCAAAAGCTTGGTGCTCTAATCTCAATTCATAATTTGTCACAACTTCGATACAACTAACCAGCAAGTGCACTGGGTTGTCAAAGTAATACCTTACGTGAGTAAGGGTCGAATCCCACGGAGATTGTTGGTATGAAGCAAGCTATGGTCACCTTGTAAATCTCAGTCAGGCGGATATAAAATAGTTATGCAGTTTTCGAAATTTAGTAATAAAAGAAGGATAGAAATACTTATGTAAATCATTGGTGAGAATTTCAGATAAGCGTATGGAGATGCATTCATTCCTCTGAACCTCTGCTTTCCTACTGTCTTCATCCAATCAGTCTTACTCCTTTCTATGGCTGGCTTTATGTAAGGATGTCACCGGTGCCAATGGCTACTTTCAATCCTCTCGAAAAAATGGTCCAAATGCTCTGTCACAGCACGGCTAATCGTCTGGAGGCATCACCCTTGTCGATGGTTGCATCCTATTCCTCTCTGTGAAAATGGTCCGATGCGCTGTCACTGCATGGCTAATCATCTTGGAAGTTCTCGATCATACTGGAATAGAATTTACTATCCTTTTGCGTCTGTCACTACGCCCAGCACTCGCGAGTTTGGAGTTCGTCACAGTCATTCAATCCCAGAGTCCTACTCGGAATACCACGGACAAGGTTTAGACTTTTCGGACTCTCATGAATGCCGCCATCAATCTAGCTTATACCACGAAGATCCTAATTAAGAGATCCAAGAGATAATCATTCAATTTAAGGTAGAACGGAAGTGGTTGTCAGGCACGCGTTCATAGGGAATGATGATGATTGTCACGTTCATCACATTCAGGTTGAAGTGCGAACGAATATCTTAGAAGCGAAATAGGATGAATTGAATAGAAAAATAGTAGTACTTTGCATTAATCTTTGAGGAACAGCAGAGCTCCACACCTTAATCTATGGAGTGTAGAAACTCTACCGTTAAAAATACATAAGTGAAAGGTCCAGGCATGGCCGAATGGCCAGCCCCCAAAACGTGATCACAGGATCAGAATACAATCCAGGATGTCTAATACAATAGTAAAAAGTCCTATTTATAATAAACTAGCTACTAGGGTTTACAGAAGTAAGTAATTGATGCATAAATCCACTTCTGAGGCCCACTTGGTGTGTGCTTGGGCTGAGCTTGAATGTTACACGTGCAGAAGTCATTCTTGGAGTTGAACGCCAGCTTTTGTGCCATTTTGGGCGTTGAACTCCACTTTGCAACTTGTTTCTGGCGCTGGACGCCAGAATTAAGCAAAGAGCTGGCGTTGAACGCCAGTTTGCGTCATCTAAACTTGGGCAAAGTATGAACTATTATATATTGCTGGAAAGCCCTGGATGTCTACTTTCCAACGCAATTAGAAGCGCGCCATTTTGAGTTCTGTAGCTCCAGAAAATCCATTTTGAGTGCAGGGAGGTCAGAATCCAACAGCATCAGCAGTCCTTCTTCAACCTCTGAATCTGATTTTTGCTCAAGTCCCTCAATTTCAGCCAGAAAATACCTGAAATCACAGAAAAACACACAAACTCATAGTAAAATCCAGAAATGTGAATTTAACATAAAAAACTAATGAAAACATCCCTAAAAGTAACTAGATCCTACTAAAAACATACTAAAAATAATGCCAAAAAGCGTATAAATTATCCGCTCATCACAACACCAAACTTAAATTGTTGCTTGTCCCCAAGCAACTGAAAATCAAATAGGATATAAAGAAGAGAATATACTATAAATTCCAAACTATCAATGAAACATAGCTCCAATCAGATGAGCGGGACTTGTAGCTTTTTGCCTCTTGAATAGTTTTGGCATCTCACTTTATCCATTGAGGTTCAGAATGATTGGCATCTATAGGAACTCAGAGTTCAGATAGTGTTATTGACTCTCCTAGTTCTGTATGATGATTCTTGAACACAGCTTCTTTATGAGTCTTGGCCGTGGCCCTAAGCACTTTGTTTTCCAGTATTACCACCGGATACATAAATGCCACAGACACATAATTGGGTGAACATTTTCAGATTGTGACTCAGCTTTGCTAAAGTCCCCAACTAGAGGTGTCCAGGGTTCTTAAGCACACTCTTTTTTTTGCTTTGGACCTTGACTTTAACCGCTCAGTCTCAAGTTTTCACTTGACACCTACACGCCACAAGCACATAGTTAGGGACAGCTTGGTTTAGCCGCTTAGGCCAGAATTTTATTCCCTTAGGCCCTCCTATCCACTGATGCTCAAAGCCTTGGAATCCTTTTTATTTGCCCTTGCCTTTTGATTTTAAGGGTTATTGGCTTTTTGCTCTTGCCTCTTGGTTTTAAGAGCTTTTGGCTTTTTCTGCTTGCTTTTTCTTTCTATTTTTTTTCGCCTATAATTTTTTTTTTCTGCAAGGTTTGTTCTTTGCTGCTTTTTCTTGCTTCAAGAATCATTTTTATGATTTTTCAGATTATCAAATAACATGTCTCCTTGTCATCATTCTTTCAAGAGCCAACATATTCAACATTCTTAAACAACAACTTCAAAAGACATATGCACTGTTCAAGCATTCATTCAGAAAACAACAAGCATTGTCACCACATCAATATAGTTAAACTAAGTTCAAGGGTAAATTCGAAACTCATGTACTTCTTGTTCTTTTGAATTAAAACATTTTTCATTTAAGAGAGGTGATGGATTCATAGGACATTCATAACTTTAAGACAAAGTTACTAACTACTAATGATCATGTAATGAAGACACAAACACAGATAAGCACTTAACATAGAAAACGAAAAACAGAGAATGTAAGAACACGGAATGAGTCCACCTTAGTGATGGTGGCGTTTCCTTCTTGAGGAACCAATGATGTCCTTGAGCTCTTCTATGTCTCTTCCTTGTCTTTGTTGCTCCTCCCTCATTGCTTTTTGATCTTCTCTAATTTCATGAAGGATGATGGAGTGCTCTTGATGTTCCACCCTTAGTTGTCCCATGTTGGAACTTAATTCTTCTAGGGAGGTGTTGATTTGCTCCCAATAGTTTTGTGGAGGAAAATGCATTTGAGGCATCTCCGGGATCTCATGGTGATGAGATTCATACGCCTCTTGAGCTCTATGAATGGGCTCTCTTGCTTGCTCCATCTTTTTCTTAGTGATGGGCTTCTCTTCCTCAATGTGAATGTCTCCTTCTATGAAAGCTCCAACTGAGTAACATAGATGGCAAATAAGATGAGGAAAAGCTAGCCTTGTCCCAGGAGAGGGCTTTTCGGCTATTTTGTAGAGTTCAAGGGAGATGACTTCATGAACTTCTACTTCTTCTCCAATCATGATGCTATGGATCATGATGGCCCGATCCACAGTAACTTCAGATCGGTTGTTAGTGGGGATGATGGAGCGTTGGATGAACTCCAACCATCCTCTAGCCACAGGCTTGAGGTCCAGTCTTCTTAGTTGAACCGGCTTGCCTTTGGAGTCAATCTTCCATTGAGCTCCTTCCACACATATGTCCATGAGGACTTGGTCCAGCCTTTGGTTTAAGTTGACCCTTCTAGTGTAGGGGCGTTCATCTCCTTGCATCATAGGCAAGTTAAACGCCAACCTCACATTTTCCGGACTAAAATCTAAGTATTTCCCCCGAACCATTGTAATATAGTTCTTTGGATCCGGGTTCTTACTTTAATCATGGTTCTTGGTGATCCATGCATTGGCATAGAACTTTTGAACTATTAGGATGCCGACTTGTTGGATGGGATTTGTTGGAACTTCCCAACCTCTTCTTTGAATTTCATGTCGGATCTCCGGATACTCATTTCTTTTGAGTTTGAAAGGGACCTCGGGAATCACCTTCTTCTTGGCCACAACATCATAGAAGTGGTCTTGATGGGCTTTGGAGATGAACCTTTCCATCTCCTATGACTCGGAGGTGGAAGTTTTTGTCTTCCCTTTCCCTTTTCTAGAGGATTCTCCAGTCTTAGGTGCCATCAATGGTAATGGAAAAATAAAAAGCTTATGCTTTTACCACACCAAACTTAGAATTTTGCTCGCCCTCGAGCAAAAGAAGAAAGAATAGATGAAGAAGAATAAGAAAATATGGAGAAGAGGGGGGAGGTGTGTTTCGGCCAAGAAGGGAAAGAGAGTGTTGTGTTGTGTGAAAATGAAGAAGAATGGAAGGCTTTATATAGGGAAGGGAGGGGGGTTAAGGTTCGGCCATATGGGTGGGTTTGGGTGGGAAATTGATTTTGAATTTTGAAGGTAGGTGGAGTTTATTGGGTAGGTTTATGGTGAAGAGTGTTTATTGGGAATAGAGGATGATTGAGAAGAGAGAAGAGAGTGAGTGGAGGTAGGTGGGGATCCTGTGGAGTCCACAGATCCTGAGATGATCCTGTGGGGTCCACAGATCCAGAGGTGTTCAAGGATTTACAACCTTGCACCAAATTAGGCATGTAAAATGCCCTTGCACACAACTATGGGCGTTCAGCGCCAGGTTGGTGCCCATTTTGGGCGTTCAACGCCCATTTGTTGCCCATTTCTGGCGTTGAACGCCAGAACCATGCTTGTTCTGGGCGTTCAGCGCCAGCTCTTCTCCAGGGTGCAATTCTGGCGTTCAGCGCTCAGATGCTGTCCATTTTGGGCGTTCAGTGCCCAGATACTGCCCGTTTTGGGCGTTCAGCGCCAGAACCATGCTCTGTTCTGGCGTTGAACGCCAGACAGGTGCTTCCTCCAGGGTGTGATTTTTCTTCTGCTGTTTTTGATTCTGTTTTCAATTTTTATATTTATTTTGTGACTCCACATGATCATGAACCTATAAAGACATATAACTAAGAAAATTATAGTTAGATAAATAAAAATTGGGTTGCCTCCCAACAAGCGCTTCTTTAATGTCAATAGCTTGACAGTGGGCTCTCATGGAGCCTCACAGATATTCAGAGCATTGTTGAGACTCTCCAACACCAAACTTAGAGTTTGACTGTGGGGGCTCTGGTTGACTCTGTTTTGAGAGAAGCTTTTTATGCTTCCTCTCCATGTTTACAGAAGGATGACCTTGAATTGTAAACACAAGGGAGTCCCCATTCAATTGAAGGACTAATTCACCTCTGTCAACATCAATCACAGCTCTTGCTGTGGCTAGGAAAGGTCTTCCTAGGATGATGGATTCATCCTCTTCCTTTCCAGTATCCAAGACTATGAAATCAGTAGGGATGTAAAGGCCTTCAACCTTCACTAACACGTCCTCTACTTGTCCATAAGCCTGTTTTCTTGAATTGTCTGCCATCTCTAGTGAGATTTTAGCAGCTTGCACCCCATAGATTCCCAGTTTCTCTATTACAGAGAGGGGCATGAGGTTTATCCCTGAACCTAGGTCACACAGAGCCTTAAAGATCATGGTGCCTATGGTACAAGGGATTATGAACTTTCCAGGATCCTATCTCTTCTGAGGCAATGTCAGTTGGTCTAGATCACTTAGTTCATTGGTGAACAAAGGAGGTTCATCTTCCCAAGTTTCAATGCCAAATAATTTGGCATTCAGCTTCATGATTGCACCAAGGAACTTGGCAGCTTGCTCTTCAGTGACATCCTCATTCTTTTCAGAAGAGGAATACTCATCAGAGCTCATGAAGGGCATAAGGAGGTTCAATGGAATCTCTATGGTCTCTAGATGAGCCTCAGATTCCTTTGGTTCCTCAGAGGGAAACTCCTTATTGATCACTGGACGTCCCAAGATGTCTTCCTCACTGGGATTCACGTCCTCCTCTCCCTCTTTGGGTTCGGCCATTTTGGTAATATCAATGGCCTTGAACTCTCTCTTTGGATTTTCTTCTGTATTTCTTGGGAGAGTACTGGGAGGGATTTCAGTGATCTTCTTACTCAGCTGGCCCACTTGTGCCTCCAAATTTCTAATGGAGGACCTTGTTTCATTCATGAAACTCACAGTGGCCTTAGATAGATCAGAGACTAAGTTTGCTAAGCTAGATGGATTCTGCTCAGAATTCTCTGTCTGTTGCTGAGTGGATGATGGAAAGGGTTTACTATTGTTAAACCTATTTCTTCCACCATTATTAAAGCCTTGTTGAGGCTTTTGATCCTTCCATGAGAAATTTGGATGATTTCTCCATGATGAGTTATAGGTGTTTCCATAAGGTTCACCTAAGTAATTCACCTCTGCTATTGCAGGGTTTTCAGGATCATAAGCTTCTTCTTCAGAAGATGCCTCTTGAGTACTGTTGGATGCAGCTTGCATTCTATTCAGACTCTGAGAGATCATATTGACTTGCTGAGTCAATATTTTGTTCTGAGCCAGTATGGCATTCAGAGTATCAATTTCAAGAACTCCCTTCTTCATAGGCGTCCCATTACTCACAGGATTCCTCTCAGAAGTGTACATGAACTGGTTATTCGCAACCATGTCAATGAGTTCTTGAGCTTCTGAAGGTGTTTTCTTTAGGTGAATGGATCCACCTGCAGAAGTATCCAATGACATCTTTGATAACTCAGATAAACCATCATAGAATATATCTAGGATGGTCCATTCTGAAAGCATGTCAGAAGGACACTTTTTTGTCAGTTGCTTGTATCTCTCCCAAGCTTCATAGAGGGATTCACCTTCTTTCTGTCTGAAGGTTTGAACATCCACTCTAAGCATGCTCAGCTTTTGAGGAGGAAAGAACTTGGCTAAGAAAGCCTTGACCAGCTTATCCCAAGAGTTCAGACTATCTTTAGGTTGAGAGTCCAACCATATTCTAGCTCTGTCTCTTACAGCAAATGGGAAAAGCATGAGCCTATAGACTTCAGGATTTACTCCATTAGTCTTAACAGTATCACAAATCTGCAAGAATTTAGTTAAGAACTGAAAAGGATCTTCAGATGGAAGTCCATGAAACTTGCAGTTCTGCTGCATCAGAGAAACTAGCTGAGGTTTCATCTCAAAATTGTTTGCTCCAATGGTAGGAATGGAGATGCTCCTTCCATGTAAATTGGAATTAGGTGCAGTAAAGTCACCAAGCATTCTCCTTGCATTATTGTTGTTGGGTTCGGCTGCCATCTCCTTTACTTGTTCGAAATTTTCAATAAGGTTGCCTCTGGATTGTTGTAATTTAGCTTCTCTTAGTTTCCTCTTCAGAGTCCTTTCAGGTTCTGGATCAGCTTCAACAAGAATGCCTTTTTCTTTGTCCCTGCTCATAAGAAAGAGAAGAGAAAAAGAAAAGAAGAGGAATCCTCTATGTCACAGTAAAGAGGTTCCTTATTGTTACTTTGTTAGTAGAAGAAGAAAAGAAGAAAAAATTCGAACACAGATAGAGGAGGGGGTTCGAATTTGGTGAGTGATGTGAGGAAGAGATGTTAGTAGATGAATAAATAAATAGAATAAGATGAGAGAGGGAGGGGATTTTCGAAAATAATTTTTGAAAAAGAGTTAGTAATTTTCGAAAAATAATTTTTTTTGAAAAAGGTTAGTAATTTTTTTGAAAAGTTTAAAATCAAAAGTTAAAATAATTAATTAATTAAAAAAGATTTTTGAAAAAGAGGGAGATATTTTCGAAAATTAGAGAGAGAGAGTTAGTTAGGTGGTTTTGAAAAAGATAAGAAATAAACAAAAAGTTAGTTAGTTAGTTGAAACAAATTTTGAAAATCAATTTTGAAAAGATAAGAAGATAAGAAGTTAGAGAAGATATTTTAAAATCAAATTTTTGAAAAAGATAAGATAAGAAGATATTTTTGAAAAAAAAAATATGATTGAAATTAGTTTTGAAAAAGATTTGATTTTTAAAATCACAATTAATGACTTGATTCACAAGAAATCACAAGATATGATTCTAGAACTTAAAGTTTGAATCTTTCTTAACAAGCAAGTAACAAACTTTAAATTTTTGAATCAAAACATTAATTGATGATGTTATTTTCGAAAATTATGAAGTAAAGATAAGAAAAAGATTTTTTGAAAAATATTTTTGGAATTTTCGAAAATAACTAAGAAAAGTGAACAAGATTTGATTTTTGAAAAAGATAGGATTTTTAAAATGAAAATTTGATTTGACTCATAAAAACAACTAGATTTTAAAAATTTTTGAAAAAGTCAAATCTAATTTTCGAAATTTTAAGAGAGAAAAAGGAAAAGATATTTTTTTTATTTTTGAATTTTTAATGATGAGAGAAAAAAACATGAAAAAGACTCAATGCATGAAAATTTTGGATCAAAACCATGAATGCATGCAAGAATGCTATGAATGTCAAGATGAACATCAAGAACACTATGAAGATCATGATGAACATCAAGAACATATTTTTGAAAAATTTTAATACAAAGAAAATATGCAAGACACCAAACTTAGAATTCTTTAATGCCTAGACACTAAGAATTCAAGAATGCATATGAAAAACAAGAAAAGACACAAAACATGCAAATGCAAAGATCAAACAAGAACCAAGAACAACTTGAAGATCATGAAGAACACTATGAATGCATGAATTTTCGAAAAATGCAAGATGAGTATGCAATTGACACCAAACTTATAACATGACTCAAGACTCAAACAAGAAACACAAAATATTTTTTATTTTTATGATTTTTTTTTGTATTTTCTAATTAATTTTTTTTTCAAAAATCATCTTGAAAAAAAAAAGAAAAATAACGATTCAAAATTTTTAATATGAATTCTAGGAATCTTATGCTCTAAAGCTCCAATCAAAGGGTCAGGCATGGCTTATATAGCCAGCCAAGCTTTAGTATGTAACTCAGACATGATACGCCTGACATTCCCTACAGTCAGCCAGGCTTCAACATGCTTCATGAAACACTAGAATTCATTCTTAAAAATTTTGAAGAAAAATATATTTTTGAAAACATTTTTTTTTTCGAAAACAACGGAGAAAATTTTTGAAAATTTTTTTTTTTGAAAATAAAACAAAAAGAAAATTACCTAATCTGAGCAACAGGATGAACCGTCAGTTGTCCAAACTCGAACAATCCCCGGAAACAGCGCCAAAAACTTGGTGCACGAAATTGTGATCTCTGGTAATGGCTCCAAAAGCTTGGTGCTCTAATCTCAATTCATAATTTGTCACAACTTCGATACAACTAACCAACAAGTGCACTGGGTCGTCCAAGTAATACCTTACGTGAGTAAGGGTCGAATCCCACGGAGATTGTTGGTATGAAGCAAGCTATGGTCACCTTGTAAATCTCAGTTAGGCAGATATAAAATAGTTATGTAGTTTTCGAAATTTAGTAATAAAAGAAGGATAGAAATACTTATGTAAATCATTGGTGAGAATTTCAGATAAGCGTATGGAGATGCATTCGTTCCTCTGAACCTCTGCTTTCCTGCTGTCTTCATCCAATCAGTCTTACTCCTTTCTATGGCTGGCTTTATGTAAGGATGTCACCGGTGCCAATGGCTACTTTCAATCCTCTCGGAAAAATGGTCCAAATGCTCTGTCACAGCACGGCTAATCGTCTGGAGGCATCACCCTTGTCGATGGTTGTATCCTATTCCTCTCTGTGAAAATGGTCCGATGCGCTGTCACTGCATGGCTAATCATCTTGGAGGTTCTCGATCATACTGGAATAGAATTTACTATCCTTTTGCGTCTGTCACTACACCCAACACTCGCGAGTTTGGAGTTCGTCACAGTCATTCAATCCCAGAGTCCTACTTGGAATACCACGGACAAGGTTTAGACTTTTCGGACTCTCATGAATGCCGCCATCAATCTAGCTTATACCACGAAGATCCTGATTAAGAGATCCAAGAGATAATCATTCAATCTAAGGTAGAACGGAAGTGGTTGTCAGGCACGCGTTCATAGGGAATGATGATGATTGTCACGTTCATCACATTCAGGTTGAAGTGCGAACGAATATCTTAGAAGCGAAATAGGATGAATTGAATAGAAAAACAGTAGTACTTTGCATTAATCTTTGAGGAACAGCAGAGCTCCACACCTTAATCTATGGAGTGTATAAACTCTACCGTTAAAAATACATAAGTGAAAGGTCCAGGCATGGCCAAATGGCCAGCCCCCAAAACGTGATCACAGGATCAGAATACAATCCAGGATGTCTAATACAATAGTAAAAAGTCCTATTTATAATAAACTAGCTACTAGGGTTTACAGAAGTAAGTAATTGATGCATAAATCCACTTCCGGGGCCCACTTGGTGTGTGCTTGGGCTGAGCTTGAATGTTACACGTGTAGAGGTCATTCTTGGAGTTGAACGCCAGCTTTTGTGCCATTTTGGGCGTTGAACTCCACTTTGCAACTTGTTTCTGGCGCTGGACGCCAGAATTGGGCAGAGAGCTGGCGTTGAACGCCAGTTTGTGTCGTCTAAACTTGGGCAAAGTATGGACTATTATATATTGCTGGAAATCCCTGGAAGTCTACTTTCCAACGAAATTAGAAGCGCGCCATTTTGAGTTCTGTAGCTCCAGAAAATCTATTTTGAGTGTAGGGAGGTCAGAATCCAACAGCATCAGCAGTCCTTCTTCAACCTCTGAATCTGATTTTTGCTCAAGTCCCTCAATTTCAGCCAGAAAATACCTGAAATCACAGAAAAACACACAAACTCATAGTAAAGTCCAGAAATGTGAATTTAACATAAAAACTAATGAAAATATCCCTAAAAGTAACTAGATCCTACTAAAAACATACTAAAAACAATGCCAAAAAGCGTATAAATTATCCGCTCATCAAAAACATGTCAGATTACAAGTATTTTCCTAGTAGAGCAATTTTTGCACCCATGCTTGAGAGTGTCGAGAAGGTAAACGATTTTGTCTTGACAATCTTTCTAGGGATGGAAAAGGAGTATTTGAGTTCTGACACAACATGTCAAGCTGATGAGAATGAAGATGTACAACAAGAATGGTTCACACCAGAGTTCCTAAATGACATCAAATGTTCGGGACTACCCAATCACAAGTTGACTTTGAAGTCAGGAGTCGCTATAATGCTACTGTGAAACATAGACCAGACTTCAGATTTATGCAACGGGACAAGATTAATAGTTAACGAACTTGGTAGCAACATAATTGGAGCGACGGTAGTGACCGGTAAAAATATTGGAGATAAGTGTACATTCTAAGAATGAACTTGATCCCTTCAGATTCATGAGTGCTATTTAAGTTCCAACGGAGACAATTTTCATTAACAGTATGCTTTGCAATGACCACTAACAAGAGTCAGGGTCAATCATTATCACATGTAGGACTTTACTTGCCAAAATCAGTGTTCATCCATGGACAACTTTATGTTGCTTTGTCAAGAGTTAAGAGTCGCAGTGGCCTCAGGTTTTTAATTATAGATGAAGACAGCAATCCAAAAGTCATCAACAACAAATGTCGTGTTCAAAGAAGTTTTTAATAATATTTAGGTAAGAATAATATTATTTTCATTTTAATAGCATGTTATGATTTACACTTTTGTATAAATATTTACTGTAGATATAACTAATTTATCTATAACTTTGTTTTCAGATTTGAGATGAAATGTGTAACAAGGAGCACAACATCATATGCCAATTGCTTTTCTAATGAAGTTAGTAAGATACTAGGTTGTCGATAAATTTTTATTAGCCTTTTGATATAAAATTTAGTGTAAAATTGAGGGTAAAAAACAAAAATAAGCCAAGAGAGAAAATAATTTACGTGAATAAGCCAAAACAAAAATTGCTTCATGAATCCACCAATGCACGTTTATATGTAGTTCGAACCAGCTTAGTTCGAACTCCATTTCTACATAATTCGAACCAGCTTGGTTCGAATTATACACAAACACATGCACACACATAATTCGAACCAGCTTGGTTTGAATTACACACAAACACACGCACACACTAATTCGAACCAGTTTGGTTCGAATTACACACACAATAATTCATGGTATAATTCGAATTATGCTGTTAAAAAATTAATAATTTATTTAAAAAATTTATTAAAAAAATTAATAATTTAAAAATTAAAAAAAAATATATTTTATTTCATACGTTAAAAAAAAGCTAACAAAATATTTAATTACGAGACTTTTTTAAAATATTAATGAGCTATCAATTCGAATTCCATACAATACTTTTCTGTCCATTTTTAATAGTTCATGAATATTTTTTAATAAATTTTTTTAATAAATTTTTTTAAATTATACTACAAAAAATATTTTATCCTATGCAAAACAATTTAAAAAAATGGCTTAAAAAATGTTAGGAGTATTATAAAAATTTGTAATGTTATAATAACTTAGGTAAATACATGCATGTACTCAAATTTTAAATAAAATATTCTACATAGTCAATAATAATTTAGAAATGAAAGAAAATATTTTATTCCATACAAAATAATTAAAAAATATATTTTATTCTATACAAAATAATTTTAAAAAATGGCTTAAAAGATGTTATGAGTACTATAAAAGTTTGTAATATTCTAATGATTTAGGTAAATACATGATAAAAATATTTTTCTTTAATTTCTAAATTATTAGTGACTATGTGGAGTATTTCTTTAATGTCTTAAGTCATTAGGACATTACAAATTTTTATAGTACTTCTAACATCTTTTAAGCCATTTTTTAAATTATTTTGCATAGAATAAAATATTTTTTTATGGTATAATTTAAATAAATTTATTAAAAAATATTCATGATAATTTTTTAATAAAATTATTTAAATTATATGGTGAGATATTACATGATTCGAATTACGCATAGGGAAGTTCGAATTACTCTGATTCAAATTATATGGTGAGCAATTCGAATTCTATACAATACTCTTCTGCCCATTCTTGATAGCTCATGAATATTTTTTAATAAATTTATTTAAATTATACCACAAAAAAATATTTTATTCTATGCAAAATAATTTAAAAATGGCTTAAAAGATGTTAGAAGTACTATAAAAATTTGTAATGTCCTAATGACTTAAGACATTAAAGAAATACTCCACATAGTCACTAATAATTTAGAAATTAAAGAAAAAATATTTTTATCATGTATTTACCTAAATCACTAGAATATTACAAACTTTTATAGTACTCATAACATCTTTTAAGCCATTTTTTAAAATTATTTTGTATAGAATAAAATATATTTTTTAATTATTTTGTATGGAATAAAATATTTTTTTATTTCTAAATTATTATTGACTATGTAGAGTATTTTATTTAAAATTTGAGTACATGCATGTATTTACCTAAGTTATTATAACATTACAAATTTTTATAGTACTCCTAACATTTTTTAAACCATTTTTTTAAATTGTTTTGCATAGGATAAAATATTTTTTGTAGTATAATTTAAAAAAATTTATTAAAAAAATTTATTAAAAAATATTCATGAACTATTAAAAATGGACAGAAAAGTATTGTATGGAATTCGAATTGATAGCTCATTAATATTTTAAAGAAGTCTCGTAATTAAATATTTTGTTAGTTTTTTTTAACGTATGAAATAAAAATATATATTTTTTTAATTTTTAAATTATTAATTTTTTTAATAATTTTTTTAATAAATTATTAATTTTTTAACAGCATAATTCGAATTATACCATGAATTACTGTGTGTAATTCGAACCAAGCTGGTTCGAATTATGTGTGTGCGTGTGTTTGTATGTAATTCGAACCAAGCTGGTTCGAATTATGTAGAAATGGAGTTCGAACCAAGCTGGTTCGAACTACATATAAACGTGCGTTGGTAGATTCATGAAGCAGTTTTCGTTTTGGCTTATTCACGTAAATTATTTTCTCCCTTGGCTTATTTCTGTTTTTTGCCCTAAAATTGACATGCTATTATTACAGTTATATATGTTCTTCTTTTTTTCATGTCTCCCTCTTTATGGTTCAAGAATATTATAGACTTTAAAATCTTCTATTTGCTTTTTACTTTGAATAAAGATAAAACAGCATATTCAGTACGTTTATTATATAATGACGATAATCGTGTTATATTAAACTAAAAAAAATTTATGATTATAAAATATTTTTTTTAATTTAATATGTCAAATTTAAATATAAGCCCGTGTATCGCATGGGTTTAACACTAGTATAAAAACACTCACAACACAATATGACAGCAATTATGAACAAGCAAATATAGCAAGTAAAGCAATAATAAGAATATATTGAGATTTTAACATAAAAAAACCTTTTCAATGTGAGAGGTAAAACCACAAGTCATCCAGACGAATAAAATGGTTCCACCATAATCAAATGAGATATAAGAGAGTCTCAAACAAAGCACAAATCGTGCATATAACCAGCTAAAACATCAAAACACCAAAGCTTACAAATGAGAAGAAATTAGAAGATAAAAAACCGTCCAGAATGACGAACTAAGATGAGACGAATCTATAGTTCAAATTTTACGTCGCTCCAACAGTAAATGAATGAGAAACTGCTGTTCAAAGATTGTTGCTCTGTATAAAAATTGAAAATCTATTTTCTCTCTTGCGAAGCCAATTTCTCCCATAATGATTGTTACTCAACTTTGTTCATGCTTAATTTGCTTGCTAATTTTTGTGCATCCTCTGCCAGCTTGAATTGGGTTTTTATTCTTTTTATTTATGCATACTTTTTCTGTTTTTAATGTCAATTTCAATAATATTTAAAAAGTTTAGCATGATAAATCTTGTATCTATCAAGATTTTATGATTTTGATTTTAAAAAAGAGCTAATTAACAACTTTGATTTGTTGTTTTCTACGATTAAAGAATCTTCACCGAGAGAATGTTAACTACTAAAAAAATAAAAATAGCTAACAACTTTGAGTATGTTTTATTTTTGTACTTCTTGGACACTAACAAATTTTATGATATTTGCTGTAGTGAAAATCTAAGAATAATAGTTTAAAACTGTTCGTATTTTACAGTATCATCACTCATCACCGAATCTCAATATCATAAAACCCATGAGATTTCACTAGTAAAACAACCATCTTACAAATTCTAAATATTTATTATTTTTTGGCATTGATTTAAAGCCTGTAGCTTGTGCTTTTCATACTCATTTTTTCTTCTTTCTTTTCTTAACTACTTTCATAAACGTATAATGAATACAATGTGATCAATTAGCATACCAATAATAAAGGAAGATCAAGCAAAACAGGCACATGCCGGTAACTATTTTTTATGTGTACTTTTTGCAAGCTTTAGAGAACTATAAAACAACCATAAATTGATGTTTATTATTCTTACAAAGAAACATTCAAATAATAAAGACACAATTGTTTCATCTTAAAATAAAAATTAATTAGTAAATTTTCATCTTCTTTATATATTATTGATCAGTTGCATGAGCATAAGGAAAAGCCTCATACCTGCAACAGCTCTTTCTCTCTAGAAACCTTCCATTGTCGAAACTGCTCTAGAAGCCTTCCATTGTCAGTGATTTAGTGTGTTCTTTACTTGTAGAAACTTTTATAGGCAATAAATAACAAATAATTAACAGGAATTGAAGAAGTGGTGCGTGTGGTCCTTATACAATCTCAAGAGTTGTGAACTTCTTCGTGAATTATTTAAGTTTGTTAACTTTTGATTGTATCCTTTGTATGGCTTCTTTTTAGGAAAATGAGAGTCAGTAACAAGCTACACGCACACATACTTTAGTAAAGATTACGGCATAATCATGCATTCTTATGAAGAAAGGAGTAAAAAGGTATTTATGACTGGAATTTTGTTACTAAAACACCTAGCGTTGTATTATGTGATTGTTTGATGTAATTGAGTTTTGTTTTTGACTATGAATTATAATTGTCTTTGATATTATTGTGATTATGGTTTAATGGTTGAATTTACTTTGATTATGTCTGTGTTGCGTTTATTGTTTTAGTTGAATTGAGTGCTTGTAAATAAATCATGTTGCTACTTTCTTGTTAGAATTGGTAAACCAGAAACTAAAAAAAAATTATTGAGTTAAAATGATATTTAATCTCTTTCAAACTTTTATAAACCTCATAGAGTTGAATTAGAACGTGATTTAAGAATTGAAATCAATTGGGAGTGAGATTAGTCACTTAGGATACATAGTCTTTTCAACAACAGTTTGATAAGAATCTTTACCTAAACTTGATTTAGTAACTATATTAATCCCATGATAGAAAAGAGTAACCATGATATAAAAGATTTTAATTTCAAAGAGAGAAAATTATTAGACTTGTTACTGTTGCATACATTTTTATTATTTTCCTTTTAACTCTTATTATCTGTGTGGATATTTATATTAAGAATCATGATTGATTCATTTTCAAAATCAAATTGAAGTACTCCTTTCACAACTGTAATGATTTAATTTTGTCAATATTTTTCTCTTCCTCAATACAAACGTACAAATTAGGAAGAGAGCATTCAAAGTTTTTCACTAACTTCATTACTTATCTATAATTTTATCTTACTCAGTCTATTTATTTAGTGAATATATAATACAGTCTATTTATCACTGCTATCATTTTTTTTTTAAATAAAGATTTGGTTTTAGATATATATTTCAGTTGATTGTTCATATATATAGCTACCAGCTAACTAGCTTCACAATGATAGTATTGTAGTATTAGTACAAAATATAGTAGGCTACTAATTTTTTTAATGACAAGCTCACGTAATAGTACAAGGGTCTTAACTCTAAATTAAGTAATAATCTATGATTTTACATTAACCAGGTCATGGATAACCATATATTCATTCACATGAGATAGTAATAATGTCTTTAACTAGTACCTAGCTACTAGTAAGTAGTAACATGAAGAAGTGATAATTAATTAATAGTATTTTCTGTTTTCACCTTTCACATAATCTATTCCTTTTACACATATAGTATTATCCTAGTTATGAATGATTCAAAATATTCATGTGTACATATATATTAGTAGTTTAGTACTAAAGTACAGTAGCAATTTAATTTACATCTTAATTGGTTATTTTGGTAGCTAAAATTTATTTTACATTGTTATTATTTTAATTCTTTCGATGATGTACATGTTACTGAAATTTAAATGCAATGTATTACCAATTTTATAAATATTTGTTGTTTTAGATGTCAGGTTCTAAAAAAATAAAAAATACTTGTCAATTAAAGTGCAAAAATCTATTAATAAGTAGGTGATTAGTGCACACAAAACTAAGCTTTCACACACTAAACCTACAAAATTACGAGCTCCAGTTCTTTCACATGTATCTAAAAAGCCTTCATCATTACCACCCTCTTCTTCACAGCCACCACAAAAATTTAAGAAAATGCTATTATCCTATGCTGATCATACACCATCACCATCACCATCACCATCACCAGTTGAATCACCATACTTTTTAACTACCCAACCTCAATCATTTGATAATGTTCCTAATAATGAACGAAATTTACATCATGCTCACTCATCAGATGAAAATCATCAAGATGAATCTCTTACTCAAGAAGGTGAACATGTCACTCAAGAAAGGCTCTTGAAAATAGTGCCTTTTGAAATGAGTAAGTACAACAATTATTTTTGTGTTTTAATGTCTTCTCTATATTGCTTTTGTTGTGAATTCATGTGTAATTACTCATTATTTGACCTGCTTGTAGATTTAATCCTTGTACTGCTGTTCGTCATGTAATAACGGCCATTAAAAGTAAATTTTCAGAATTTTGCCCTACATGGGGACATGCCAGTAATCAAATGCGAGATTTGTGGTTTACTGAATTTAAGGTTAATATTTATTATCTTTTTTTTTTATTTTGATATTATACATAGTGAGTAATTCATTGTATATATTTGTTTTCTTTTATAGAAGTATTGTATGTGGGATCCTCAACACAATGCAAGAATTCGTCAAATTTTTGAGATTAAAAGGAGTGCTCGATCAAGAGGGTTGATGAATCAAGAGAGAGTCAATTATTAAAAAGACTCCAACTATGTACCAAAATATATTCCTACACCAGTTTGGCGTCAACTATTGCATTATTGGACTATAGATCCGCATTTTAAGAATTGCTCAGCAGCAAATACTATGAATCGAGCATCAAATATTGGAAGTTCTATGCACACTGGTGGTTCCATATCTATGGGTGAACATGCACGTAGAATGGTAAGATAAAAATAGTTTAATTTAGTCTTGTTCTTACTATGTGCAATGTTTTCTTATTCTTTTTTCTTTCTTGTGGATTAAAACTATAATATTATAGGAGAAAGCTACGGAAGTAAAATCTTCTCTAGAGGAGGTTTATACTAAATGCCACACCAAAAAGGACAAAAGTTGGATTGATGAAAAATCTGAGAAAGTCATTGTATGTGATGCTAGTTTGTTTTTTTTCTTTTGTCCTTTTCAAAAATAATTTTCACTATATGTTAGTACTAGTTCATGGCATATTTAGTTGTGATTAAAATAAATTGATTTTGTAGGATGAATTCAAAAAGTGAAAGACAGAACTTTCTCAAGTAGCTTTATCATTAGATAATGAGGGAGATGTTGAGGCATCTAAGAAAGGCCTAGATATACCAAATAATTACACTATTTTGAATAAAGTTGTGACAAAGGAAAAAAAGAAAGCTACTTTTGGTTTAGGTTCTTTTGGTTTATATTTTTCTTCAAAGTTGGATTTTAAAAATTGCTCAGAGACCTCAAAAGACAATCTAAATATTGAGCAAGAACTTCACATGTGGAAAGAAAAGGCAAAGGAGTAAGAAATGATCAATGAAAAGCAAAAGGTTAAGTTGAATGATGCTGAGCACAAGTTAAAAGATCAAGGACATCAACTAAAAGTTCAACAGAAAAGAATTGGTTTTACTAAAAAGACACTTCATGCTTTGTATAAAAAATTGAATCTCCCACTTCCTTTAATCTTGTCTGTTCCTGCGAAAGATGAGCTTGGGATAGGCTCAAGTGATGATGAGGATGATAACATGAGTGATTGATGTCTGGAGTATATGTTTTTTCTGATTTAGATTAAGGAATTTTTAGGTGAATTAGTTAGTACATTTTATATTATTCATGATATTTGACCTTTTTAAAGGCTTTTTTTGTTTTAGTTTAAATATTTTTTTATTTTAGTTTGATTATATTTATGGACAAAGTATTTTAATAATAAATATTTTTTTAATTCTTTTATGGTAATTACCTTTTTCATGACTTTATTATGTGTTTATAATTTCAATGATGTAATATGAAAAAAATAATTATGATGGTCTTAATATAGAAAGCAGATCGAATACAATTTATTTTCTAAAATATTTATATATTAAATAGCAAATTATTTTGTATGAAAATTATTTGAAATATTATATTAAATTTGTAGAAAATTTGTGCAAAAATAATTTTTTGTTTTGTATGAGATTTCTTTCAAATACATAAATTATTTTAAATTAAATTTGTTTGAAATTTAATTGAAAAAAAATATTTTATTTGTCTAAAATTTGTTCGAAAAAAAATGTTATATTTGACTATATTTGTAAATCCCGCTAAAATCGGTAAATAATTAGTCAATAAATCGAATTTTAATCAGAAAAATTAAAAATGCAAATCTAACATCAAAATAGGATAGAGCTCGTCAAAACGAGAATTTTGATACTAATTTCAAAAAATTTGGCCCAAAATTAGACCGAATAGGCCGAACCGGTTGAACTGGAGCCCAAACCGGACCCGTAGGTCCAACCGGACCCATACTTAAAAAGGGGACAGAATCATCTTCTTCCCCATTATCATCATAAATGCTGAACAGCATTGGGGAGGAAGAAGAACTTCCCTAACCCTCATCAATCTTCCAACTACCATAACTCTTCCGTCCAAGCTCCGATCGCCGCACCGTTCGCGGCCACGCGTCCAGCGCGTTGAGCTCTATATTTCTGTCAGATCAATTTTATCAGTAAGCTTCATTTTCGTTTCAGAATCTCTACCCCCTTTCTTATGGTGAAATTGAACCCCTGTGATGAAATCTTGCCCAATTTGGTATTTTAGGTTCGATTTAGCTTCCGGAGCTTATTGAGCTTGAGTTATTATGCGTATGGGTACGGTAAGAACAACCTAAATCCTAGTCAATTTTGATTTTATTATGAAGAAGCTGAATTTAAAACATATATGTGTATTAGGTGTGAATTAAGTTTATATATAAGCATTGGAACTGAAAAGTGAGTATTTGGAAGTTTGGTGGTGATTCAGGCTAAGCTTGTGGCTAGTTTTTCTGAGCTTGAGGGGCTGTGTTGTGACCTTGAGGGGCTGCCTTGGATTAAATAAAGTGATCGGCCAAGGTATGGTTTAGGTTTCGCACGTTTAACATATAAGATTTTGTGAAAACTTAGGCTAGAGAACCATAGGTCAAGTTGAAATGGCTAAATGTGTTAAATGATTAGCTTTGTGATGATGTTGGATAAATTAATGATTGAGCTTGTGTTGGAATTTATGAGCATGAGTTGTTGGTGTTGTTGAATATGTGTTCTTAAAATTATTAATGAAGGGTTGATGATGATGTTGATATATGTTAATGGAATTTGGTAATTATGACTTGTTGATTAAGTCAATGATGATTTATGAGTTGTCATTAATGAATTAAAGGAGTAAATTAAGAATGTTTAAAGATTTAAGCTTGTGGTTAAAATGGTGAATATTGGGATTATTGTGTGAATTTTATGGAATGGTATGGCCATTGACATGCTAGTGGTTGGTGATAATGGAATAAGGTTTGGTATGTTACAAATATGCAGGTTTTGTGAGTGATGATAAGTAAGTTTGGTAAAAATGGGATTTGGCATGATTTTGGTAAACTCTGATTTTTTATGAACTTTGGTAGTCCATAACTCACTCCTCAGATTTTGAACGCAAATGAAGTTTCTTTTAAATTAAAGAAGGTTTTAAAAGCTTGAGATTGATATAAGGTTTGTGAAAACCGAATTTTGTAGAGGAAGTTATGGACGCCAGAAAATCGGTGCGAAAAACTGAAATTTTGAACATTATAGCAGAATCAGGTTTTTCTGATGTGTGCCCATGCACACAGCTGTGCGTATGCACCCAATAGAAGCAAAAAGTTTACTTGTGCGTACGCACGCTTTGTGCGCACACACACACCAAGATAGGCCTTTTGTTGGTGGCGCTAGCACAGGTGAGGCGCATGCACACCAAGTGATGTGTGCGCACGCATACATTCGAGCGCACGCACACGTCCTGATATTTTGCTGAGCTGTGCGCAGCACAGGTGTGTGCGTACGCACACGCCCTGTTTTTCAGCACCTGAGTTTTAAGACTTAAACTTGGTTTTGAACTCCTAAACCCCTATTTTTGCCCTGTTAACCTCAGATTTTATCAGTAAGCTTAGTAATTAGTGGAAGGTAGGAATTTGGGGTAACTTAGGAGTGAAGTAAGAGGTAAATGATGAGTTATATGAAGGAGATGAGAAAGTTAAATGAAGTATTATGCCATGGCTTTGCTAAATGACTATATTATGATTATGAAAATGTAATGGCTTATGAATGATGATATCTGAGATACGAGTTTCTCTGGGTAAGAACCGTGGCTTGCCACCACGTGTTCCAGGTTGAATTTCGATACTCTGTTGACCCTACGTCGTAAGGGTGACCGGGCACGTATAAATTCTCGGGTATGGATAGCCCCCATTAAGTGATTTGAATGATGAATGAATGTGAAATCTATGCATTGACTCATGGAGATGCGCGACAGGGGACATTCTAAGGTTTTCAGACTTGTCGGGTTGGCTGGATAACTGACAGATGAGCCTCATCAGCCATAAGACATGCATGCATCATGTGCATTTGTTTGTTTTGGTTGTTATGCACTACTTGGGATTGCCTAACTGAACATATGTACCCTGCTACTTGTATACTTACTACTTGCACTATCTGTTTCTTACTGTGTGTAAATCTGTTTAGTTGTTTGTCTCTGCTGAATTATGGATGACTGAGGGACGGAGGAATGGTGAATTGGTTAAGTGTTAGGTGTTAGGTTTAAGGCAAGTGAGTATAGTATACTTAGATTACCTACCCCTATTTATGGCTTTTACTTAGCAATTAAGTTCTGTAATTGTATGACAAAGTTCTAGGATTGTCTCTGGAATTTCCAGGACCTTATTTATTATACGTGTGGCACCTTTACCATGCTGAGAACCTCCGGTTCTCACCCCGTACTGTATTGTTATTTTCAGATGTAGGTCGAGAGGCTCCTCGCTAGGCGTCTGGATTCTGGAAGCGGAGTAGTCCTGGGTGTATTTTAGGCTTTATGTTTGTATATATATGACTCATGTACTTAGCTTGCTCTCCAAGAATCTTGTTTATTTTGTTCCTCATAGAGGCTATAGGAGAGTTAGGGGCTTGATTCTGTATTTTAGGTGTTGGGATACTTATATATATATATATATATATATATATATATATATATATATATATATATATATATATATATATATATATATCCGGTCAGTCTTGGCTTCACAGGCTGAGTCAGGAGCTAGTTCCTCTGTATTATTGGCACTCTTATGACTCTTTACTTATTCCTATTCTTAACTTTTTGGTTGCTTAGCACGTAAGTAATTCTTTCTCTTGAGCGTTGCGCTTTTTATTTTGCGATTTTGTTTTACCCGTTTTTCAAGCCTCCTAGTATATTATCTCTTTTCACTATTATATGTATAGTATAACTGGTTAGAGGTCCGTAGCACCACACTACCTCTGTTCTACGACTTAAGCGTAAAACTCTGTGTAGTAGGGCGTTACAATATTCGTTAGAAATTTGTCTAAAATGAAGTATATTTTTTGTTTGAAATTTGACTAAAATAAAATATTTTTACGTTTGAAATTTGTCTGAAGTACATTATTTTTATGCTGGCTAATCTGTCTAAAATTTGTTTAAAATACATCATAATAGTTAGAAATTTAGCAGATAAATGCCTATTCAAAATTTGTCACAAAATCGTCTGAAAAAAATTTCGAACGAATTTCAGACAAAATGTAAATTAGCAACAAGGATTTTTGGGACAAAAAAAATCGTCTCAGTTTTGTTCGGAAAAAAAATTTGTCTCTAATTTGTTCGACATTTATCTCAATTTCGTCTCAAAATTCGTCCGAAAAAATCCTATTTCTAGTACTCAAGAGTTGTATATAAAGGCAGATTGAGGACTTGGTTAAGGACTTTTTACTTCTCTAATTACTTCTTCTTTTCCATTTTCTTCTTGATTTTTGGAATTCTGTTTTTGTTATCCTTAGCTATGAGTCACTAAACTCTCTCTTCATTAGGAAGAGGAGCTCCGTTGGATTGTAATGAATTGATGTTCATTTTCTTCTCTTCTTAATACAAGCTTTGTTTATCCAAGAGAGAATTTTTACACTTCATAGATTCAATCTTAACAAAATTCATTCATCATCATCCATTCATCCTTACAATCGATTATCACATTCATCTTCATCGTACATCATCTTATAATTTGTTCCTCTCATTCAATTCACTCACTCATCTCATCAATTCTCACTTGTAACTCCTCTTTCCTTAATTATTTCGGCTCTATACTCTTATCGGAGTTTATAATAATTTAGAAGGCTAAAAGAATGATTTAAGGACTTAAAAGCACATTTTTTCAAATTCTGAAGGTTGTGCATACGCATGCATAAACTCACGTATGCAAGGGCTAAAAATTTGGGTGTCGTGTATGCGAGCCCTTGTTCGCGTACACGAGAGTTGAAAACAGTAGCCTTACCTCGCGTCGCGTACTACGACCGCGTACGCGAGTTTGAAAATTTGACACTTCCGTGTACGCTTGCCTCCCTCCGCGTACGCGATATTGCTGGGCAGTGCCCAACATCCGCGCCGCATGGCACCTCTGCATACGCATGATGTTGCAAAATTGCAAAAAGCTGATAAGTGAAAAATTCAGTTTTTGAACCTAATTTTCTAACCTTCATATCTTTTTGTACAAAATTCATTTTTCAACCATTCTTGAACCGTTGGAAATATCGATAAATGAATTTTCATGAAAATCCAATTTTAAAAGTTTTTCAACTCCGAGGACCGAGTTACGGCCTGCCAAAGTTGGTCAAAAATCTATTTTTACCGAAAAGTAGAATTTACCAATTTTCCAAAGATTCATAAGCCTCAACCATTTTCAATCAACAAAATGAACCCAAACCATATCAATCCACATATTCACACTCAGCCAAATCCAATCCTACTTCATCTACACATTCCAACTAAAATACATTAATTCAACATTTCAAAACCTCATTTCCACTATTCCATCAATCATTTCAATTTTTACGCATTCTATACAAATTCTCCATTCAATCTCATGCATTATCACACAATTTAATAATCACTTAACGTTTTTACCTTTTTTCTGGCCTGTGACCCAAATTCACCAATTCAATACATAATCAACAAACATATCATCATTACCGAAATCATCAAATTCTACAATACACCAACTATGCAAAATCACACAATTCTCATCCCAATCATTAATTACCACAAAATATCATCTATACATATTAATACCAACCAAATACACAATCCAAACCTAATCCTAGGGGCATCTAGCTTAGGATTTTATCCTACATTATATGATATTTAAATGAAACTAAAACCGTACTTTTTGAAAATCAAAGTCAAGCCTCCACTTGTGAAACCTTAGCTCCAAGTTTCACTAATGAGCAATTTAATACATCAAACACTATTCTACACTATTTTCATACAATATACACATCACTCAATACATTAGGATTTTCAAAAGTCATTATAAACACAAGAAAAGTGGTTCTTCCTTTTTACCCACTAAAATGTATAATAAAATCTAGCTAGAACACGTTTCTAGAGTACCCCTAAACCATCAAAATCACAAGATCTTTAATTCTCAAAACTCAACCCAAAACATGAAATTGAAAGGGAGTAAAAATTTGGGCATGAGTTTCGAGATTTCTTACCACAATACTTAGATAGAATTGAAGAGCTCGATGAAAGTGACGCATAGCCACAAACAGCTTGTCTATTGGAGCTTCGGAGAGGAAGTTATGGTGATTTTAGTGTCTATGGAGCTTAGAATTTCTCTCTTCACCTTTCTTCTTTCATTTCAGAATCAACACAACAAATGAGGGTTGTGATTGCTGAATAACTTTAAGTGTAAGGTATATATATGTTGGGTTTGGACCTAATTTAAACTCAGTTCACATATATAACCCGTTTGGCTCAATTTTAGAGCTTTAAAATTAGTGTTTTAATGTACATTTTAAATATTTTTACATTTTCAATTCATAATTTCTATTTTATTAGCCTTTTTTATTTATAATTAGTTATCTCAACCGGTATTGCCGTCAAATTACCGATGCGTATTTTTATGTAAAAAACTATATTTTTTGACTTAAAAAAATTCATTAAATCTAAAAATCATATTTAAATTGTCTAATTATGATTACTAAATTTTTCAACTAAATTTTTCAACTAACGGTTTGACCGAATTTTACAATATTGTTTATTCACTCATTTATTATTATTTTAGTTAAATTCCGTATTTTATGCTAAGTGTTTCTAAAATCTTAAATTTTTAATTGTTAGACTAAAATAATCAATTAATTATTCTTTGTTTAATTCGTTAATGTTTGTGTGAACAATAACTCACTCTCATAATATTATTTGAGATAATTGGATGCACTTACTAATACTAATAGTTTATGATTTATAAAATTCTGCATCAATCCGATCCATACTACCAAGCCCGCTAAATAGACCATTAACAACCGACCACAAAAGTAATCTCAATAATTAAAACTAATCATTCTCCGAAACAAAAATGGAGAAGGGGGTGCTCCATACACGCGTCTTCATCTCAGCACAAAATGCTAGCACATCATGGCATGTATGTTTTCTGTGTCAGTATTATAAATTTTTTTATAAAATATAAAAATCTAATTACAAGTTTGATAAAACTATAAGTGTGAACAAAATAATTAAACATATATAACTACTTCGCTAGAGGCTAGTTAGTTTTCACAAAAGCAAGGACCAAATAGTACCAAATCGAAATCGTTTTTCTGAACTCTATTTCCGAATCATTTATACTTTTACTGATTTAGATTACCCATTTTTAACATATTTATAGCTTTATTCTTCACCTGGTTACAATTGGGTAGCATGACCAGATCAATGAAAAATGACCAAAGGACAATAACTGTGCGACACATTTTTGTGCCATACCAATAGAGTGAAATGAGACACAAACCCAATTTAATGAAACTGGACCTTCCAATGGAAGGAAAATTGACTATAATGCCGTAATATCAGGAATGCTACAAGTCCCTTTCAAGCAGGGAATCCAAAGTTGGCGACCCCTAAAACCATCATTAATTTTTCTTTTATTTTTATTCTTTTATTTATTTATTTATTTTTGGTACCATCAGGATAATAATGTCCTATGCGAAAATACACATACAACATCACGCATAGAAATGTTATTTTATTGAACAGTAAAGGAATTAATTAATAGCCAATTACAAAAGGTATAGGTGACAAAATTCAAAATATATTGTAATATATGGGTTTGAGTCTTTCATGCCATTATAAGAACTGTTTTTGATATATGGCACGTATTCTTACATACATTTAGTTTTAGTGTAGAAATATATTCTAATTTTGGTATGTTTGTTAGTGTCAAATCTTTCTAATATTTTCTTGTATTTTTCATAATTAAAAAATAAAGTAGTAATTAAAAATTGGAAAAGATAAAAATTACAAATTAAAAAATAGGATGCCATCTCAACATATACCCGCTAGCTTTAGGATGATATAATAAGTTTGAGAATATTGTCACACTCTCAGAATGTGCTCTTGTTGTAGCCTAATAATCTAGTTGGTATGGACCATAAAGTGTTTTTAGCAAACCACTACAAAACACGTATTAGATAGAGGTAAGACAACTTGACAGTTGTTCCAATGAACATTATTTTCATAGTTTAATTTAATACTTTAATTAATGTTTCTTTTTTCCATACCACTCCTAAAATGTGTGTGGGGTTCAAGTGCAACTCATGTGACCACTTATGGGACATGGCTTATTCTATTGTTCCTCCAAAAAACCTTTTTTTTCCCCTTAAACTAAGTATGCATGAGATTTTTATTTTATTTCTGTAAAAATTGTCACATAGGACTAATTAACCACAAATGATGACCGCTATTTCATCCCTTAATTTTCAATGGAAAATATTTAGGGACTGATAATAAAATAAAGTATCCAATGAATATATTAGCCATACACCAGATTATGTGTATATAAATTAAATTAAAAACCATATCAATGATTAACTAAACTTGTTTGTGGGGCCTCGTTAGTTGATGACAAGTTTTTCACTTGATTTTCTTGGGTATACCATTACTGATTTTTCAATTAACTTAGGGCCCAAGTTATGTGGTTTAATTTGAATTAATTTGTTTTCAGTAAACATCACGAGAATTAAATTTATGTACCATCAATGCGTGACGGAATACTGTGCGGGGATGCTTGATATACACTATTTTTTCCCCCTTATTTCTTTGGAAAAATTATAAGAGTAGGACCAAATTAGTAGAAGTCAATAAAATTGTCAAATAATTGGAGGGGCCATAATAAATCTACCCCACGCTCCCATGAAATATTTGCATGTGAATGAGCATTTCCCAATTTATATTAGCATCCGGATCATGTGGTCTCCATATGTCTAGTCTAGAGCAAAATCCTACTTAGAAAGTGCCATTCACGAGCCTTATTTCACTACATCCCTCCATTATTGAATCATAAGCAAAACTACGACCCTTATCTTTAATTTGTTCACAAAATACCCTAAAATTGTTTACCAAAAAAAAAATCCTTGGTTTAATGGTTATATATTCCTTTCAATGTTAGTGTGAAAATTCTTGCATATACCTTTTAGAGTCATTTCATATTCAATAATATTTATACCTGCTATTATTTTATTTTTCATACAAGTTTTTTAAAAATATGATAAATTTTTCAAAATGACAAAATGTGTCACATGTCACTCCCCCGTTACAATTGAAATCAAATCTTTCCCTCCAAAATTAAAGAACTCTCCCTCTTCTTTCTTTCTTTCTCTATTTCTCTAATTCCTTCACTCGCTCTATCTCTCTTATATATCATTATCAATGACTAATTACGAATTTGACAATCAAAATATATAACATAACATTCTCTAATTGTATTTAAATTAAATTAAAATTAAAATTAAAATACTAAAATTGAAATATAGCTATATTATATTTATATATATATTACTAACTAATTTAATAACTAAAATGTGTCACATGACATACTCTTATTAGAATTTAGAGAAAATATTATCCTAAAAAATTAGTAAACATCCTTCTTATATTTTCTTATCTACCTCTCTCTTTTTTTCTATTTCTCTCTATCCTTCCCACTCTATATATAATTTATAATTCATATTTTATATTAGTAATTTGACAAATCAAAATGTGTCACCAAATATTTTCATTATAATTAAAATAAAAAATTTTCTTAGCTTCCAAAATTAACAAACTCCCTCTCTCGTTCTTCTTCTTTATCTTTCTCTCTTTTTTCTCTCATTCTCTATTTTTCTCTACCTTTATGTTTTACAAAAAATAAAATTAACAACATAATATAATTTAAATAAAAAATATTATTATATACATATTTTTTATTTAATTTTAAATTTTTATTGCTTATCTTTTTAATATATATTTTCACTTCTTTTCTTTTAAATATTTATTACATATAGTTTAAAAAAAAATACTAATGTTGTGATTAGAAGTTAGAATCAAGATTCAATTGTTTAAAAAAAATAAATTAATTTTATAATTATCAATATAAATATTTTTATGTTAATATCTAATTATATTTTTATATATATAAAAAAAATATTATTTTTAAATAGCAGGTATAAAAATTAATTATTTCTATTTGTGCAACAAAGTTAATACCTAATCAAATATAAAAATATACATGTTAAATTCTTTTAAATTTTAGATAACGAATATTAAAATTAAGTAAAAAAATTAAACTCTTTCATTAAAAAATAATAACTAAAAAATTTATTATTTAATTTTGTTTAAGACTCTGGTCTTCTTATCCGACGAAAACTTTTGTCCGTTGCGACCATTTTATAAAAATAGTTTAATGCTATAAATTTTTTGTGTCATAATCTATAATACCAGGATCGACATAATTTTAAAAGATTTATATTCCCGTAATAGTATCACAGGTAAAATACTAGTATTCTTCTAATTAATTGTATTTTTATTTACTAAAATAAGAAATGCGTTTCAATTTAAAATGTCTTATCATCTTCTATGGAAGATGAATACACCACAATGATCTTTAACAACAAATTTAATATCTTATTATATTTTTATTTATTTTATATATTTAATTTTTTGGTGTGATATATATCTGAATTTATATATACCAGTACCATAGAAGATTTAAGATTTTTTTTCTTTGAATTCTTATCTGGCTGGAAAATTGAAAGAACTACTACAGTATTAAGGGACCTTCTAAGTTCTAACAAATTTAAGCTTTTAATGATTATAAATATAAAAGTAAATAATTAGACAATATTTTTAAACCATACAATGAATATATTCAAAGTTCTAACTTCTAAGAACGTAATACTGGAATAGTATTCCACGTCAGACGAGAGAAGTCTAGCTTGCACTCTCTATGTTATATGCCATCCCCACCATCATTATTATCTCTCTTCTCTCTTACACACACACACACACACACATAAACATAGACTATAAGAACAACACCAATTATTATGAGCAGTCGAGCACCGTCAAATGATAGCTTAATTATTGTTGGTAACATTACATAAAGTCACACTCAAATCAGTCATCAGCATCAAATTGAGATGGGTGGCAGTGTTAGTAAGAGTACTAGGAAGAGGAGATTCTCAGAAAAATATGTAACGAATTTGAAGGAGAAAGTGATGGTTCTCCAAGAAGAGATAAAGGACGTGATGTATGAGAGGGAGAAGGAGAGTAGGAGCTACGAGAGAGAGATAATGGTGTTCACTTTCAAGGAGGCAGATTGGAAGCAAGAAGGGAAAAGAATGAGGGAGGAAGTGAAGATGCTAAGGAAGATGGTTGAGGAGAAAGAAGAGAGGATAAGAGATTTGGAAGAGAAGAAGATGGGTGGTGAGAAAGAGTGGGAGCAAATGGGGACAAAGCTATTAGTTGAACAGATGAAAGAAGAGAGAGCAAGAAGAGATGAAGCTGTTGAGAAGTGGAAGCATCTCTATCTTGCTATCAAGGCTGAGCTTGATGACCTCATTCACAGGACATATCATGGTATAATCTCCCTTCCCCTCTCACTCCATTTTCTTCACTCAATTATTTACCAAAATAATATTTATTTTCTATCTTCCTTTTTACAGTACTCACTTGTTTCTCAATTCCGAACGTTGATAATCACGAATAATTTTTCCATTTTAATTTGAAATTATTTATTTTATTACCTGAATAAAAAATTTAGTCCATCTCATTTTATAATTACTTACTTATCACTTTTCTGATGTTCTCATTTACCTTTTTCGTAAATAGTTTTAATAATAATCACGTTTGATGTAACCACAAGTGTAATATATATATATATATATATACAAAAGAATTATATATGTATTTATAAAATACATAATGGATAAGTTAGTGAATGATTTTTAGTGTTTATTTGTTTTAATAATAAATCTGTGTGAAAAAATCACTCTTGTTGCATGATATATATAAAAGCTTCTCTAATTTTTGTTATGTTCACATATTATATATTTGTTATCATCAGATTTAAACTTTATGAACATTATCAGACGACGAGTAAAAGAACATAAAAAGAAACTTTTCTTTTTTTTTTTTAAGAAAAAATGCAAAAATTGTAGGGCTCTAGCTCTTTAGTATATCCTCAGAAAAGTTGTCGCGGGTAGTAGTTTGGTGTTTGATTTTTACCTTTCTATATTAAAAATGAGTATGGTGCTATATTAATTATAAAAGCTCGAGTTAAAATTCAGGTTGTGTTTTATTTTGTTATTATTTGGTTGAGCCTATTAATTAAATTTTGTTGCCTAATTGTGTGCAGGGGACGGTCTATATTGGAAGGCAGAGGAAAAGGAGATCCAAATGGAAACTATGAGGAAAGAACTTCAAGACAAGGAAGAAACAATCAAAGCATTAAAATCTCATCTCGATTCGTTGGAGCAAGAGAAGTACAAAAAGGAGAGGGAATTTGACTTGTTAAGGCAAAGCTTGAGGATCATGAATGGCAAGAAGTGTTCAGTTCATAAGAAAGAGAAGATCAAGAAAAGTAGATTGGGAACATGAAATTCAACTATATGGACCACAGGCTTACATGGACCACAAGGGTTATATCCAAAATTTAGGAGGTGGAGTACGCATGTAACTATATGGGGTTGGTTTGTATCTTGCATATGCCATTTTTTTTTTTTGGGGGTAA
The DNA here is from genome assembly GCF_003086295.3 of Arachis hypogaea. Taxonomy (NCBI): domain Eukaryota; kingdom Viridiplantae; phylum Streptophyta; class Magnoliopsida; order Fabales; family Fabaceae; genus Arachis; species Arachis hypogaea. The sequence goes on from NC_092047.1 coordinate 59,863,395, forward strand.
ATTATCATTTTAGCACTCGAAATATTTTAATTTTAATAACATAATTCTGAGTAACAGACAAATATTAGTAGATCCTAAAGGTTTGACAAAATTTACCAATTATGCAAAGTTTGTCAAATTTTTTCTGTTTTCTTCTGAAAAATGGGATAATTTTGTTAAACAATTGTCAAACTTTTATAATTTGTAAAATGCTAATGCCAATTTTATTTAGAAACTATTTTATCGAAATTAAAATTCTTTGACTGTCAAAATAGTGATTTCTTATTTTATTTTTTTTAAGAGATAAATGATAAGAAGTCAATATTTCACATAAACAAAAGAAGCTAGGTTTTTTCATAAACATTATTGAAATAGAACAAAGAAATTGAAGATAATCAATTTAGACATTTGGACTTGCTGAATGTGCCAAGTCTGGATTAGCTAGCAAGTGGAAAAGGAATAAATTTGTCATTTATTTTTTGTTTCTCAAACAAATTTCATTTCTAAAAGTTTTGTTCTACTTCTACTGCTACTTTTATTTAGTCTCGAATCGCACGACTCCAAATTAACATGATTTGATACGAGTCATTACGTCTGCAATTTGACTCGATAATTTAAATTTGATGATTGAGTTAATAAATTAGATATAGCAAATTGTGCGTCAAAAACGATTCAAAAAAAGAAAAGACCCGACTCGAGAAAAAAGACCTCTAAAAGAAGATTATGGAGAAGCTAGGAAGCACCGATACGACACGCGATACGGACACGACACGACACGGATACGCCGACACGTTCTTTTTATAAAAAATTGGATACGACACGTTTAGAATACGTTGTGAATTAAAATTTAAATAATATATTAAATTAATAAAATATCATATTGTAAATATAAGAGGAAATATAGTTGTATAAAAAAGTCTAAAAATTATGCAATTATTAAAAAAAATAAAAAATTTTAATCTACTCTTACCATCTCGCTAACAGAAAATGTATCAATTTCTTCTCCTCCAAGTCCATCATCCACAAATATCACAGCTTCTATGTTTGGTTCATCTAAAGATAAATACGAAACCTCACTCAGATGTGGACTGTTGTTAACTTGTTATCAACTTTGCTTCTATTAATTATTTTACTTTTAAATTTAAATTTTGATTTGTTTTGATTTAAAAATAAAAAAATCGGTTAATTGGGCCATAAAACCACAAAATCGGGTCGGACTCGTTCGGATTCGTGACAGCTTCACCAAAATTCTGCACCGCAAAAAGACACGCCACCGATACGCTCGTATGAAGTATCCATCGAATGTCGGTGTCGGATTCGTGTCCGACACGGATAAGTTAGCACCATAGAAAAATCCGTGCTTCATAGTGGAGAAGATGTTATACATGAATTTTGGGGGGAAAAAAATACAATAAATATTGCATTTTATTAAAGATTTTGAAAATAAATATTAAAAACTATTGCGCTAAATGACGTGTTTCATATGGCGGAGGAATCTAATCTAATCTAATACTATTCTTCTAATAGAGAGTTTTAAGTGAGTGGAATTCTAGCGTGTCAAACTTTTTAGATATGGAAGTACTGTTCATGACATGTATATCATTCACCGCATGCCATGTAATGATTTATACATATATTTTCATTGGCTTATTGGATTATGCCATCCATTACATGCTATATTTGAATTCATTCCTATACTTATTGACTTTACCTTTCACAGTTGAGTTCCACTAACAGTGTGAAATTTTAAAATTTGAATTCAAAATTAAAATTGAAAACAGAAAGGGATTTACGTTATTTTTCTTCTGTCATTTGGTGATGCCGTGCCAAGAGCATGGTAGTCACCAATGTCGTGGTGGTGGATACAGAGGAAGAACCGGTGAAAAAGAGTAGATCGATGGAAAGAACTGAGCGGTTGCCACAGAAAGCACATGCAGCGAGACTAGGCAAGCGGGGAGCACAGCAGCGGCGGCGACAAGAATAGATCGGTGAGATCTATTTATTTCCTGTCACCGTGAAAGGGACAACAGCAGTGGTGGTAGGGTTACGGCAGTTGAAGAGGTTGCGGCGGTAACTATGGTGGACGAGGAGTCTAAGGTAGCGGTGGGCCCAGTGGTCACGGTGGAGTTCGTGGTGATAGTTGACATGGTGATGGTGGATAAAGTGGAGGATGCGATGACGGTCGTGCATGCTACAGCCATGGTGGTCTGGGTCAAGGATTGCAACCGGGGAGGAGGCGGATTCCTAGGTAGGTACGGCAGCATTTGTGGCGGCGGAAGCTGCTACAACTATGGGAATTTTCTGGGCATTTTGCAACAAACTGCCCAACAAGCCCTCTGAGAAAATAAAGGTATAAAATTTTAATATCTCTGCACATAGCTTTTTATTTTTTACTTTTTAATATGATCTTTTTTATTTAAACTGTATCTTCGTAGCAGGCAACAGCACCTGATCACTCTTAAGAGGCACGCTCCCACCTCGGGTGATTTCTTCTTTTTCCTTTTTTCTTTTTCCAATGACAGATTGGTGATGGTTTGCGATGAAGAGTTGTTTGTGTTCCTTACTATTTGATCTCATGTATATATTTGTAATGTTGTTGTTGTTGTTGGTGTCTTTATCTGGTATGGAGCCGTTGATGCAGAAAATCCAGAACCACACTATTGTTGCCAGGATTCTAATTGCCCTTTGCCAAAAGGTCTTAATCTAATTCCCTCTTATCTTTAATTTTGTATCCAATAAAACCAAAGGAGATTTCTAAGTAATGGAACATGAATTGTTGCAACATAGAAAATGAATACCATATTGGAATCTTTGATTGCTGTTTATCTTCGAACTTCATTTAAAGTTTCAATTTTTTTTATCTGAGTCATAGATTTTTTTTTTTTGAAATAATTGGTTTGGGGTGCAGGGTGTTACATGAATCCAATGACATACTGATTTCAAAATATCAACATAATCAAGAACTTGGAAATGAACAGATGAGGTTGCAATTCAATGTTCTTCTTTTTGTTATTAAAGTAGTAATATTTAATTTTTGGCATTCAAGCTTCTCTTTCCATTTTTTGCTTAGATTTGGTTGCAATTCAAGCTTTTTTTTCTTGTCCAATTGTTTGTTCAGGTTAATTTATTTTTATATATTTATGTTGAGCCAGTAGCTTCTCTTAATGATTCCCACTAAATTTTAAATTTGGAACAACTTTTTCTGTTGACTAGGTTTTATTTCTTTATTTTTTTTATTTTTCTTTTTTTTTTTTTAAAAATTATTTTCATTTTAGTCAAGTAACTAGGTATGTAAAACTGTTGTTGGATCTGAATAGGCATGCTCATGTTTAATTGATTTATGAAAACATTCAAACAAATTTATTTATCAAAATATCATATGTTAAAATCATGTCTAGCGTCCAATGTCTCTAGAACGATGAAGTTCACACTTAGTTACTGCCCATAGAAACCTTTGGTTCTATTCAATTAATTACTCTCCATTCTATTTTCATATTGACTTAATTAATCATCGCAAAAGCCTTTTTATTTATCAATCACTTTTTTCTGTCATTGGTGATAGTTAATTAAATCTATGTTGAGTTTTAGTTTTTAATTTTCTGGTTCGATTTAGTTTTGAAACTGCCTTTTTGATGAGAGGAAAACTTGATATTATGGGATTTCAAATTCGGAGGACTTTTAGTTAATCATGTTTTAATAATTTCTTTTGCTTTTCAGGTAAAAGGTGATTTTGTTAGCTACCTTAGGTTCAAATCCAATGCTTATGAGATAGTATTTAATTTCTTGCTCCCATCATTTACTTTTGTTTTATCATCTGTGTTAGCAAAAGTAGCAGTAAGAATATGAGAGTGGAATTTTTTTTTTTGAAAATTTATATAATTATTTGCAAAATTAGTTGGTGAGTTGGTGATATCTCTGCCATAAGTATCATCGATATAATGCTGACTTAGCTACTTAATTAATTATCTATCGATGATTTGGTAAGTAGTTGGATAGAAGGTACAAGCACTACTTTAATCAGATGAAAGGAGTGGTGGTATCATTTGAGGTCGTGACTGGGGAGGGGCTGTCACTCTACCAATGGTTAGAGCACTTCTAACTTGGTACTTGAATGTACCCGCACTAGCTATTGCTGAATAGTGAATATGAATATTATTAGTTTCTGGTTTATAATTTTACTATATTATTCTATATGATTTTTAGTTGAATTTGAGAATAGTACTATTAGTAGAACTAATACTATGATTGATTAATTCACTTGACCGATAGAGTATTCTGGTATTTTTCACCTTGCACACTACAACAGGAGAGAAATTCAGATTCTTAAAGATGTTAGTGGAATAATAAAACCATCAAGATAAAATGATTTTCATTTATATTCAGTTTTATTTAATGTGTACAATGAGGAGAATTTAACATTTACTTTATGAAGCCTTTTTTTTGAAATAAAAATATTTGAATACCTATACATTTCTTTTTTACTGGTGTGAAATCTCAGGATGACATTCCTGCTAAGTCCTCTGGGTGCTGAGAAAACTACATTGCTTCTAGCACTTGCAAGAAAATTCGACCATAACTTTTAGAGTTTGTTCTTATTTCATTATGCTTTCTTTTTTTTTTTTCAACTATATAATTAGTTACTACCTCCATTTCCAAAAAGATGTCCATATGAGCAGTTTAACGGTATTTATTTGTTTTAAAATATTTTGTATGAGAATTGTTCAGTTTAAAATCATTTATAAGGGATTTACTAGTAACTTCTGGTTGAATTCTAAGTAGTCGTATTTAAGAATCATCACAATTGTTTTCATTTCTTTTCATTTATTTTTACGTTTTATGAATGATTGATTATGTTTCATTGGGCACTGCATTTGTATTTTAGAATTCAAAGAGGTCCTTTGCTAATTTGAATTGTTCATTCTTCAGATTTCTCTCTCTTGACTTTTCGAGCATTTTTGTCACTTGAAATAATAATATACTGCTTTGCTTTGCTTCCCTTCACAAGTTCGGTTCTAAGTTAATCTAAATTAAACATGTGTAATAATAATTTTTTTTATATTTCTTAATTATCTCCTACTTCAACTAATAGCATGATGTGTAGTATATGTAGCTAGGTAGATCAGAGAATAATATTGCATGCCTGTTTAAATATGATGTAAAATTGATTTTTATGAAGAATTAATGTAAAAGTACAAGATTGCTATCTTCTTATGTGAATTGACGTTTTGCTATCTTCTTATGTGAATTGACTGTTTCGCTACCATTTTTATTGGCAGTTTTGCTATCTTCTTATGTGAATTGACTCATAACTTGCACTGGGTTGATTTTTCCATTGTGCTTCTTAATGAATATGTTAGTTAATTTTTGAGTGTTATATCTCTCTGATATGAATGAATGAATGGAACCCCTATTATGCTTTGCAAGGAATCATTCAAATGGAAGCATTTTTTTTTCTGATCTGTGTAAACTATGTTTTCATACAGAAAATTTTAAGTTAAACTATGTAGTAATTCTGTAAAATTATTTACTGGTATATAATGTATAATGCATGTTATTTTTTGAATATGAAATTGTGCTAAATTAGACATTCTATAATATTTGCTGATAATTTATTATTTGTTTCCTTTCAAGTATTACTTAATCCTGCATATATTTTTTAATTTTATGTATGATAGTTCATTCAATTGAGCAATTGTCATATTATCATGTAGCAGGGTTCTTTTTACCTTCGCACGGGTTTCTTCAATTGTGGAATCTATGACTTCACAAATATTACTACTATGTTTCTTCTTATTGAACTTGAAGATTAACTTATTTCCTATGCATAATGATTTTTCATGTGCATTATATATCTAATAGTTTGTGTCTTTATGTTCTTATTATACAAAACTTTTTAATGTTTATGTTAATCAAATAAATATTTCATCTTTTAGTTATTTCCAATGGCACTCAAATAATAATTAAGCTAATTCTCTTTCGCAAGAGTTATACAAAAATTTAATTTTGTTGTTACATTTGCTCTGTCCAAAATCAAATTCAAGAAAAGACTGCCTAGAGAGTAATATTATACTTTGTTATCTTCAGGGAGGTTTTTAATCATGTTTTATGATTCTATGTTCTTTATGTTTTAATGGTGAATGTAATTCTTGCAATATATAATTCAGTGATCGTTATGCCATGAAATGCAATTTTTTTGTTTAAAGCTACATCATTTATATTCATTAATTAACTTTGCATAGAGAATAATTGTTTGTGTTTATTTTGTTCATGCCCGTGCGTAGCACGGGTCCCTGCTCTAGTAAAACACTAAAAGGCACCAATAGTGCGTCTCATGATTTCTTCTTATATGCATTTTAACTTCCCTTATCTATTCTTAGACTTTCATTTACCTCCTCCTTTTCTTCTTCAAATCCATCAAACATTTCATTATCTTCACGTATATTTGACTATGACAGTGAACTATGTTGATAGTTTGTTAATTTTTGCTCTAAAATATTATTTTATTAATGATATGATATATATTATACTATTTAATTATGTTTTATATATGAATATTATGATTCCATATGATTTACAATTTATGATTTAAAATTTGACTTATCGATTTTGTTTTTAAATTGTGATTCAACTACTTTATGTTTTTAAATTTGGGTTTTAAACTGAAAAAATAGTTAGTGAGCCTTAACAATCTCCTATTTGCGGGCCAAAAGGGCCATTGTTTGGTGGGTTTTTAATATTAGGGTCAATATGTTAGAACTTACCAAAATTAAAATTAGTCCAATTAGAAAATAATACCACTCTAGGATATATTAACAATAATAATAAGTGGAGGGAAAAAAATTAGAATAATAATGTGAACAGAGGGTAAGATATTGTTTAGACAAAGCATTATTACGGTTTTCACTTTGCTCCCGCATTGAATTTAATTTGCTAGGTAGAAGTCAGGCTCGTGAGATAGAACGACGGAGGAGTTTAGATTGTTGCTAGAGTGCATGAATAATCCAGTTCGCAACTTATCCTATATTTTAAGTATGTTATTATTGTAAAGATGTTGTTGCAATGAAATCTGTGTATGCATGTTATTGTGATTGTGTTTTTGTTTGTTGAATTATGTTTCTGTAGAATATGTGAGATTGTGTGAGTATTTGTTCATTTCAAAAATTTTGTTGGTTTTGAGCACAACATGTTTTTCAAATACTTGAGAAATTGAATTTGGTTTGATATGTGTTAGAAAAGTGTGTTAATTATGGCCTAATTTTGTGTATCATTGTTATGCTTATTTTAATTTGCACAACAGACTAAAATGAGCATTTTGTGATGTTGTTACTGACTGAGTTGGGAATGAATTATATACATATGCAAGGTTGTGTGAAAGAGGGAACTAATGGGGTTTTGGGGGATGGCGTCCATGCTGATAGCATTGAGTTGTGTGAGGATGACACACCTGATTACTGTTAGATGTGGCTTTGGAGAATTTGTTAGAGGTTATATTCAATAAGAAGTCATCGATGGTTGTCACTAACAGATGTAATTCGATGAAAGCAGCAATTAAGTCAGTATTTTTGGAGTGGACGCATAGATTTAGTGCATAGCACACGGAGAAAAATATTACTTCTAACGTCAAACAGGAAGAGTTGCATGGTCTCTTCAACAAGTGGTTGTATGCAGACATCGACATCAAACAATTTGAGGTCGAGTGAAGCGATGCTATGATTGAGTATGACATGGAAGATAATTTTTGGGCTAAAGAAACATATGACAAGAGAACCATGTGGGCTAATAAATATCTTCGAGGAAAATTTTGTGCCAGATTTTGGACCACATCCAAATGTGAAGGCATTAATTCCCACGTGAAGAAGCTTTTGAGGTCTAAGCATAGTAAGTTGGACATGGTCAAGAATCTTGAGTTGCTTGTTTGATATTACAGAAATAGCGAGTTAGTTGCTCAATTTAACTCAGCACATGGCCTTATAGTCATAACTACCTCCTTGAACCCTCTTGATATGTCAACTGCAATGGTATACACAAGAGAAATTTATGCAGACACAAAGAAGAGATTGAAGCTGTTGTTGCAGTTAAGTTTGTGCGGAAGATTCGCCATTGTACACCGATGGTGTATACTTTAGAGGAGTACAACGGTCTAGGAAGACACAGTGTAGTCTTATACGACAGAGTTCAAAACAAAGTTGAATGTCCTTACCAATTTTGGAAAAGGAAGGGATACCCATGTCGACTCATGTTTTTCGTAATGAAGCATGAACATTTGAAGGAGATTCCAGAATGGTTGGTGTTGAAGAGATAGGAGAAGGATGCAAAATGACTAGACTCTTACATCGAGACAACAAATGCGACTTCGGAAAGGTCTTTTGAGGCATGCTGCACTTCAAGAAGCCTCACAGTTTTTTCCATTTATTAGCGTAAAAAGGCGTTATCTCTGTTTTGGAAATCAATGATTGTAATATAATCGATATGGCATGAACTTGAGGAAGATTGCAGGGATGAAGAACTGGCAAACAAAGAGTTTTCTGGGGTGGATATTCGGGATCCTATGAAGGTTAAGACAAAGAGAGCTCCCTGAACGAAGAAACAAAAAGGTCGAAAGAGGCGCTATACCAAGTGCAGAAGGTCCGGCCACACAAAAAGGCATTGCATGAACGATAGAGCGCCACATGACTCTATTAAGGAAGGATTGAAAATCGAAGTATGCACAACTTGTGTCTAAGTCTTCAAGTTCAATAAGACCGGTGAGTCCCTGAATTTCATTTGGGTTGTGTTGCTTAAGTTGTTTAAATTGTTGTTTCACTAAAAGTGTGCAAAATTAGTTACTCTTTGCATTAATCAGGAGACTAAAATAGAATTTTCTCCTAAAGGACACCTAATTGGTTACAGTTATGCTCAAATAGTGAAGGAGTGGATAGAACTCCAGCTGAACTTATAACAACTTAGTTCTACTGTATACTATCCCTTTATATGGAGTACTGTAAAGCAAGCACTTCAGTGCGCTAACTTGCGCCTAGTGCTACAGAAAATTGACTTTTCAGGCCTTATGCACCGAGATTTCGGGAAATCTTAATGAAACGGTTAGACTTCGCTTGACAAGCTGGACCCGAATCTTAAGATAATAATAATAATAATAATAATAATAATAATAATAATAATAATAATAATAATAATAATAATAATGATAACAATATTTTGTTATTATTTTGTCAAACCAAGCACCACAACAGTCAAACTTGAGGTAAGTTAATAATATAATAATCGGACCCAAATTTAACCGATAAAAGTTAATGCTGGCACTCTCTGATAAACTCAATGGTGCTATAATATTTTAGAGGATCTTTAATAGTGGAAATAATTATATATTACCAGTGTCATATATACTAGTAGTTTATATGTTTGCACTGATAAAGTAAAAATATGTGATAAAAAATATTTAATTTTGATAATTATCTTTCAAATGATATTTTAACATTAAACACCTTCCTTATCTCTCAAACATAATGCCATGGCCTCCCTATTTTCTCACTTCCTACTTCACTTTTTCTTTTCTTTTCCACAAAAATTCAAGAGAGAGTGAAGAGAATTCCAAACACACACCTCTATTTTCAAAGCTTTTAAGTTCAGTGGTGCACGGAAATTAACTCCGCACAACTGAACCGACAAGTGTACTGGGTCATCCAAGTAATACCTGAGGTGAGTCAGGGTTGATCCCAAGCTATGGACACTAGGATTGGATTAGTTAGGACTTTCCAATCTCTCCTCCAGATTTCTCTTTGGATCTCCGGGTACTCATTCTTTTTTAGCTTAAAGGGGGCTTCAGGAATCACCTTTTTCTTTGCTACTACTTCATAGAAGTGGTCTTGATGAGTTTTAGTGATGAATCTCTCCATCTCCCAAGCTTCAGAGGTGGAAGCCACTGCTTTCCCTTCCCTCTTCCTAGAGGATTCTCCAACCTTAGGTGCCATAGGCATGAGTGGAAAGCAAAAAGCAAGGCTTTTCCAACACCAAACTTAAAAGTTTTGCTCATCCTCAAGCAAATAAAAAGAAAAGAGTAAAAGAAGAAGGGAATAGAGGAGATGGAGGGAGATAGTGGGTTCGGCCAAGTGAGGCTAGTAGTGTATGAATGGTGTGTGTCGGAGAGGTGGTATGAGGGGTTATTTATAGAGAATGGGATAGGGTAAGGTTCGGTTATTGGAACGGAATTGGGTGGGAAATTTTGAATTTGAAGTGGGTGGGGGTTGATGGGAGTTATGATGGTTTTGGAAAGTAATGTGGATGTGATTGGGTTAGGGTTTATAGAAAAGAGTGTGTGGGGAAGAAAGTAAGAGAGAGAAAAAGTGGGTAGGTGAGGAATCTATGGGACCCACTGATCCGAGGGGTTAGGGAATTCGAGTTCCTTGCCCCTTGTGGGCGTTGAATGCCCAGCTGCTGCTCTTGGCTGGCGTTCAACACCAGCTATTTACTTCTTATTGGGTGTTGAACGCCCAGGGTCTCCCCCTGCCTGGCGTTCAATGCTAGGTATATGCCTCTGTTGGGCGTTGAACGCCCAAGGTCTGCCCCCTGGCTGGCGTTCAACGGCAGCACTATGCTCTCTGGCTGGCATTCAATGCCAGCAATGAGCTCTTCATGGGGATTGAACGCCCACTCTGACCTCCCTGGCTGGCGTTCAACGCCAGCAAGGTCTCTGCTCCAAGGTGTTCTGTTTTCAACTCTGACTGTTTCTATTTCTGTTCTAACTACTACACATGATCATAAACTCAAAGAAAACATGAAACTTAACTGAAATAGCTTAAATATAAATAATAAAACATTAATTATTGATGGGTTGCCTCCCAACAAGCGCTTCTTTAACGTCACTAGCTTGACGGTTAGCTCCTTACGGAGATGGATAGGGGCTCAGAATTTTGCCACTTACAGTGAATTTCTTGCCTATGCTCTCATGGATAAGTTTCACATGTTCCAGAGACAGGATTCTGCACATAGTGTGTGGGATGACTGGGTTATCTGTGAAGACAACTCTCATACCAGGTGAGAGGCCTTCAGTGGGGATCTTCTTATCCCTCTAGCCTTTAGGTACTTTCTTCTTAATACCTTTGTTTCCAGTGATTGATAATGGCTGCCCAACACTAAACTTAGAATTGGTGTCTGGGGCCTCTGCATAGCTCTGCACTGAGAGAGAAGGATGAAGCACTTCATGTTTATAAATGGTGCTTCCTTCAGCTGAGGTAGAATGAGGTTTTCGAACCTTGAATACAAGACAGTCCTCATTTAATTGCAGGACTAGTTCTCTTTTGTCTACATCAATCACAGCCTTGGCTGTAGCTAGGAAGGGTCTTCTCAGGATGATGGATTCATCCTCTTCCTCTCCAGTATCCAAGATTATGAAGTCAGCAGGGAGGTAAAGGTCTTCAACCTTCACTAAGACATCCTCTACTAGTCCATAAGCCTTTTTCATGAACTTGTCTGCCATCTCTAGAGAGATTCTTGCAGCTTGTACCTAAAATATTTTCAGCATCTCCCTTACAGAGAGAAGCATGAGGTTTAAGCTTAACCCTAGGTCACATAGAGCCTTATCAAAAGTCATTGTACCTATGGTGCAAGGGATTAAGAAGCGTCCAGGATCCGGCTTCTTCTGAGGTAACTTATGCTGAACTAAGGCATTGAGCTCTTTGGTTAGCACTGTAGGTTCTTCTTCTAATGGCTCTGTACCAAATAACTTGGCATTCAGCTTCATCATAATTCCTAGGTATCGAACAACTTGCTCTTCCCTAGTTTCCTCTTCCTCATCAGAGGAGGAGTACTCCCCAGATTCTATGATCTTCAACCAAGCATTCAAGGGAACTTCAATGGGCTCCTCTTGAACCTTGGGTTCTAACAGTTCTTCAATAGGGAAGTTCTCAGTAGGCCGAGGGTTGCCAACTATCCCTATTGTGGCATTCAATGCCAGAACTTGTGTTTCTTTGGGCATTGAACGCCCAGCTTGAATACCTTTACTGGCGTTCAACGCTAGTTGTTTTGCCTTTGTGGGTATTGAATGCCCAGTAAGGACTTCCTTACTGGCATTCAACTCCAGAATTGGGGGATCATTAGGTGTTGAACGCCTAGCTACTGCCCCATAGCTGGCATTCAACGCTAGCTACTCTGCCACTTTGGGCATTGAACACCCAGTAGGGGCTTCCTTACTGGCGTTCAACACCATCTTAGGTGCCAATTTGGGCGTTGAACGCCCAGTAAGGTCTTCCTTATTGGCGTTCAACGCCAACTCATCCTCTTTAGATTTGGCCTCAGCCTCTGTGATGATGGCCTTGCACTCTTCTTTTGGGTTTACTTCAGTATTACTAGGAAGAGTGTTAGGAGAAGTCTCAGGGATTCTCTTGCTCAGTTGACCAACTTGTACCTCCATATTTCTAATGGAGGACCTTGTTTCGGTTATGAAACTATGAGTGGTCTTAAAGAGGTTGGAGACTATTGTGACTAATTCAGAAAGGCTCTGCCTAGGAGTTTTCAAGTGTTCCTGAGAAGATGGAAACAGTGGTCTGTTGTTGAACCTATTATGGGTTCTTCCACCTTGATTATTGTTGAAGCCTTGCTGAGGCTTCTGTTGGTCCTTCAATTAAAGGTTAGGATGATTCCTCCAGGAAGGGTTGTAGGTGTTTCCATAGGATTCTCCTATGTAATTCACCTCCTCCCGTGAAGGTTGATATGGATCATAAGCTTCTCCTTCATAGGAGGCTTCTAGAGTGCTGCCAGTTGCAGCTTGTGATCCAGTTAAATGCTGAGAGATCATATTGACCTGTTGGGTCAAGATCTTATTCTGAGCCAGTATGACATTTAGAGTATCAACTTTCAGAACTCTTTTCTTCTGAGCTACCCCATTATTCACAGGGTTTCTGTCAGAAATGTACATAAATTGGTTGTTTGCAACCATTTCAATGAGCTCCCGTGCCTCTACAAGCATTTTCTTCAAGTGGAGTGATCCACCAGCAGAATGATCTAAGGACATCTTGGATATCTTAGATAGGCCATCATAGAAGATTCCTAGGATAGACCATTTTGAGAGCATGTCAAGAGGACACCTCCTGATCAGTTGCTTGTATTTTACTCAAGCTTCATAGAGGGATTCACCCTCTTTTTGTTTGAAGGTTTGAACTTCCACCCTGAGTTTGTTCATCTTTTGGGGTGGAAAGAACTTGGCCAAGAAAGCATTGACCAACTTTTTCCAAGAGTCCAAGCTTTCCTTAGGTTGAGAATCCAACCATATCTTAGCTCTGTCTCTAACAGCAAAAGGAAAAAGCATAAATCTGTAGACCTCAGGATCCACTCCATTGGTTTTAATAGTATCACAGTTCTGTAAAAATTCAGATAAGAACTGATGTGGATCTTCCAGTGAAAGTCCATGAAATTTGCAATTCTGTTGCAAGAGAGAAACTAACTGAGGCTTTAGCTCAAAGTTATTAGCTCTAATGGTAGGTATAGAGATACTTCTGCCATAGAAGTCAGTAGTGGGTGTTGTGAAATCACCCAGAATCTTTCTTGCATCTGCTTCATTATTCGGTTTAGCTACCATGTCTGTACTTTTAGTTTCTTGTTCGAAAAGTTTTGTAAGATCTCTTCCAGAGTGTTGTACTTTAACTTGTTGCAAATGCTTCCGAAGAGTCCTCTCAGGTTCAGGATCAAGATCTAAGAGAGGTTCTTTATCCCTGTTTCTGCTCATAAACAAGAAAAGGAAAACAAGAAGGAAGAAGAATGTGAGCTCTATATTCAAGAACAGAGGACTCCATGTAAGATGTGAAGAAGAAAGAAGAATGAAGATAGAGGAAGGAGATGAAGAATTCGAATAAAAGGAAAGAAGAATTTGAAAATTAGAAGTAAAAAGAGAAACTAGAATTAAAATATTTTTGTTTTTATTTTATTTATTAATTGAATTCAAAAATTATAAGCTAATTAACTAAAAAAATTTGAAAATTAAATGATGAATTTCGAAAAAGAAGATAGGGAATTAGAAGAGGAGTTTTCAAAAATAGGAGAGAGAAGAATTAGTTACGAAGTTTTGAAAAAGAAGAAAGAGAAAACAAGTAACTAATTAAGATAGATTTGAAAACAAGATAAGATAAAAGATTTGAAAAAGATTTAATTTTGAAATTTGAATTTGAATTATGATAAAATAAGATTTTGAAAATTGAATTTTGAATTTTGAATTTGAAACAAGATAAGATAAAGATTTGAAAAAGATTTGATTTTTTTTTTGAAAAGATTTGAAATTTAAAACAAAGATAAGATAATGATTTGAAATTTAATAAAAAGATAAGATAAGAAAAGATAAAGATTCGAAGAAGTTTTGAATTTTAAATTTTAAAAGAAAGATAAGATAAGATAGAATCACAATTTAAAAGAAAAGATTTGAAAAGATTTAAAAAGATAAGATTTGAAAGTTGATTTTTGAAATTAAGATAAGATAAGATAATAATTTGAAATTAAAATTTGAACATTTTATTGAAATTTTCGATAAAAGATTTGAAATAAAGATAAGAAAGATATTTTTTTTGATTTTTTGAATTACTGAAGAAAGAGAAAAACAACCAAAAGACACCAAACTTAAAATTTTTAGATCTAAAACACAAAATTTTTGAAAATTTGAAAAAGAAAAATACCAAAAGACACCAAACTTAAAAATTTTAAGATCAAAACAAGAAAAGAAACAAGAACAACTTGAATACCAAGAAAGAACACAAAGAACACTTTCGAAAATTCAAAGCAAATAAAGAACAACTAAAGGACACCAAACTTAAAAACTTTGAAAATCAAAGACACTGATTTTAGAAAAGAAAAGAAAAGAAAATAGGAGATCGGGAATTAGAAGAGGAGTTTTCGAAAATAGGAGAGAGAATAATTAGTTAGGAAGTTTTGAAAAAGAAGAAAGAGAAAACAAGTAACTAATTAAGGTTGATTTGACAAACAAGATAAGATAAAAGATTTGAAAAAGATTTAATTTTGAAATTTGAAATTTGAATTTGAATTATGATAAGATAAGATTTTAAAAATTGAATTTTGAATTTTGAATTTGAAACAAGATAAGATAAAGATTTGAAAAAGATTTGAAATTTAAAACTAAGATAAGATAAGATAAGATAATGATTTGAAATTTAATAAAAAGATAAGATAAGAAAAGATAAAGATTCGCAAAAGTTTTGAATTTTAAAGATAAGATCGATAAGATAGAATCACAATTTAAAAGAAAAGATTTGAAAAGATTTAAAAAGATAAGATTTGAAATTTGATTTTTGAAATTAAGATAAGATAAGATAATAATTTGAAATTAGAATTTGAAATTTTTATTGAAATTTTCGAAAAAGGATTTGAAATAAAGATAAGAAAGATATTTTTTGATTTTTTGAATTACTGAAGAAAGAGAAAAACAACCAAAAGACACCAAACTTAAAATTTTTAGATCTAAAACACAAAGTTTTCGAAAATTTGAAAAAGAAAAACACCAAAAGACACCAAATTTAAAAATTTTAAGATTAAAACAAGAAAAGAAACAAGAACAACTTGAATGCCAAGAAAGAACACAAAGACCACTTTCGAAAATTCAAAGCAAATAAAGAACAACTAAAGGACACCAAACTTAAAAACTTTGAAAATCAAAGACACTAATTTTAGAAAAAAAAGAAAAGAAACTTAATGACTCAAGATGAATAAAAAAGACACCAAACTTAAAGATTGATACAAGACTCAAACAACAGTTACTATTTTTGAAAATTTTTTGAAAAAGAAAGCAATAAAGTTCGAAATTTAATAAGAACAAGAACAAAGACTCAAACAAAAAGATAAAGATAAAAAAGAAAAACAAATATTTTTGAAATTTTTTTTATTTTTTCGAAAAAGAAAATAAAAGACTCAAACAAAATTAAAAACAATACCTAATCTAAGCAACAAGATAATCCTTTAGTTTGTGAAATCTGAACAATGCATGGCAACAGCGCCAAAAAACTTGGTGCACAGAAATTAACTCCGCACAATTGAACCAGCAAGTGCACTGGGTCGTCCAAGTAATATCTGAGGTGAGTCAGGATCGATCCCACAGATATTTTTGTTTTGAACCAAGCTATGGACACCTTGTAGATCTTAGTCAGGCGATTAAAAAAGATAGTTTGTTGAGATAAATGCATAAAACAGGAATAGGGATGAAATTACTTAATTTGAGTAAAACCAGTGATAAGAGAACGGTTGAGGCATCGAAGATGCTTCATTCTTCTAGATCAACCTTTCCTACTGTCTTTCTCCAACTGTGAGTGATTCCTTCCATGGCAGGCTGTAAATGATCAACGCTAGTTTAATGGCCGCCAATCTTCCTCCCTCCGGCCGAACGCCAGGTTTAGTGTGCACCCAACCTGAATGAGGGTGAAGCTCTTGCAGTTTATCCCCTTGATGATCCTACTCAAAACGCCATAGATAAGGTCGAATCTTCCAGATCAGAGAATGCTGCGCCATTGGTTCTCGCCTCTACCACAAAGACCCTAATCTCCCCATACCTCAGCTGAACTGGTGTCTCGAGAAATCCCCAACGAAGTCGTGGATTAGCCGTCTAAAAGATGTATAATCAAGCTAGTGGTTCAGTGATCTCCTGTTACAGACTCACACTGAACCCATGTAGAATGAAGATGAGTGTCACGGATCATCCCATTCATAAGGTTGAACAACGAAGATACATCTTAGAATAGAGTCACACAAGAATTGAATAGAAGTACTTTTATTAATCCATGAAAATCAGTAGAGCTTCTAACCTTAACCTTAGGAGGTTAGTGACTCATACTGTACATAATAGTGTTAAAAAATAATGGGGGAGGAAGAAGATCCTAAACATGGTTGATCTTCTCCTATATATACTAAGCTGCTAACTAAGGATTACATAAATAAGATAAACTAAGTTGATGGTGTAAAAATCCACTTCTGGGGTCCACTTGGTGAGTGTTTAGATTGAGCAAAGAGTGTCTCCACGTGCTATGACTCCGTAGTGGTGTTGAACGCTGGCTAGGGGTCCCCTTTTTGGCGTTGGACGCCTGCCACCCCCTTGTGGGCGCTGGACGCCAGGACTGGGGCTGGTGGCTGGCGTTGAACGCCAGTTTTGGGCCTTCAATTTCGAAACAAAGTATGGACTATTATATATTTCTAGAAAGACTTAGACGTTAGATTTCCATAGCCATTGAGAGCGCGCCATTTGGACCTCTGTAGCTCCAGAAACGCTCCTTGGAGTGCACGGAGGTCAAATCCTAACAGCATCTGCAGTCCTTTCTCTGCTTCTGAATCAGACTTCTGCTCAAACTCCTCAATTTCAGTCAGAAAATTTCTAAAATCACCATAAAACACATAAACTCATAGTAGAATCCAAAAATATGAATTTTGCACTAAAACCTATGAAAATATAATAAAACTTAAACAAGACATAATAAAAACTATATGAAAACAATGCCAAAAAACGTATAAAATATCCGCTCATCATTCAGCTAGGCCAATAAGAAAGGCTTTTCTCCAAAAACTAAACTGATTAAAGTGTTCTCCTTGACTTTATCTATATCTTCATACCAATTTTCTTGAGGTAAATTGAAGTATAGCTCTCTTTTTTGTCTCTTGAAGTTTTGGCCTTACTATGTCATGGAAGGACTTCATGTTCTTGATGTTTTTACCTAGGAAATCATACTTATGAGTCTTGTGAAGCGACAAACTAACCATTTCTAGATTAAAAGGTGAGGAAATCTCTTTTTCTAGTTTAAAGAAGGTTCAGTTTGATGGTGCATCAAAGGAGCAATCTTGTTTTGTTCTATTGGTGGCTTAGTACACTCGCAGGTTTGAGGATTTATGCCGCTTTTGTAAAATATGTCAAGGAGACCCAATAGAGTTTGAAGAATGGAAATGTCTGAAGTTTGAAGGGGAACTTCGGAAAGATTTTATGAACGCTGTGTTTCTGTTGGAGATACGAAATTTTTCAAAATTAGTGAATAAGAGTCAGTTGGTGGAAGAGTGTGGCAAGAAAGTAGCGATGGCTCGGATAAATTACCGAGAGGTACCACCAATAAGTTTTATTCTATACGGCCCCTTGAGGAAGAAACTTCAAGACAAATGGGCCACCTCAACATTGGAATCAACAAGGTGAAAACTTTCCCGCTCGTTCTAAAAGCAGAAATAGAAGTAATCAGCAACAGGATATTGGCAAGCTGCCATAGCTAGCTCAGTCAAGTCCTATTTGTAGTCAGTGTGGAAAGAATTATGGCAACAAGCTTTGTTAGTTTGGATCCAATGTTTGGTATTACTGCAGTGTACATATGCACTTGGTTAAGAATTATGTAAAAATGATTGCTCTAGAATTGGCCAGACCCCAAGAACAAGGACGGGTTTTTGCTGTGACCGCTAATGACGCTACTCGTTCTGAATCCCTAAAAATCCAAGGTAAGTGCTATGTCAAGACTCAACTCCTAACTGTACTATATGACTCAGGTTCATCATATTCTTGTATATCCACCACTATTGCGCATAAGTTGGGATCAGACTTTTCTAAGTTGGAGTATGATCTAATTATTCACACCCCACATCTCATAATGCTTTAACCAACTTGGTGTGTCGACAAGTGTCTTTTGATATTAACGGTAGATCTTTTGTGCATAATTTGATTTGCTTACTTCTGCATGAATTTGATATCATATTAGGGTTAAATTGAATTTCTACACATCATGTTCTTCTTGATTGTTTTGAGAGAACTACTATTATTCTATCTGATGATATGATTGATGAACCAATTATATCCATGGTTATTATTTAAATTATGTGAAAGTTACATGTAGTGGGGATGAATGTGAGGAGTATGCTCTCTTAGTAGCTAGCTCAAACGATAGTGAACAGATCTAGAACAAATTTGGGTGATGAAGAATTTCTTGAATTGTTTCCAAAAGATATACCTAAGTTTTTCCTTTAGTAAGAAATAGAGTTCACTATAAACTTAGTTCTAGGAGTTGGGCCAATATCTATAGCACCTTACAGGATGTTACCATTGGAACTTGCAGAGTTGAAGAAATAATTAGAGAAACTATTAGGAAAGAAGTTTATCTATCCAAGTATATCATCATGGACCCAATACTGCTCACGAAGAAGAATGATGGTAGTATGAAGTTATGTGTAGATTATCGGCAACTGAAAAAGATTACTATCAAGAATCAGTATTCGCTCCTTTGGATTGATGACTTGATGGATCAATTAACGGGAGCCATTATTTTCTCAAAGCTAACTTTGCGATCGGGTTACCATCAAATTCGAGTACAAAAATCCAATTTACCTAAGACTACTTTTAGGACTAGGTACGGTCATTATGAGTATACAGTTATTTTCTTTGGACTAACTAAAGCTCCTGCTATATTCATGGATTATATGAATCGAATCTTCTGCCTGTATCTAGACTAGTTTGTGGTAGTTTTTATAGATGATATTCTCATTTATTCCAAGATGAAAAAGGAGCATGAGGAACACCTAAGAATCATACTACAGATACTGAACAAGAGGAAGTAGTTATATGAAAAATTGTCGAAGTGTGAATTTTGATTCTTCCTCTTCAAAATTGTGGCATCCCCAACGCCCTCTTCCTCATCAAAATGTGGTGCCTCCAACGCTATTCCTTCTTCAAGATGGTGACGTCTCCATCGCCAATTACCCCCTCAAGAGTATGGCGTCTCCAATGCCCCTTCCCTCCTACAAAGTTGGCATCTCAAATGCCACTCCTCCCCCCTATAGAATGGCATCTCCATCGGCAATGAAACTCACCTCCAGGGCCACAAAAATTTCTCACTCTTCTTGGATGGAGGCGGCGTCTCCAATGCCACAAGGGAGACAAAAATGAGAAGCATTGCCCTTGGGAGATGCCTTCAAAGGTGTATGGTCAAACAAGACTTGAGTTGGTGTCCTCTAAGCCATGTATGAAGCCTTCTATTCTAACTTAAGCCACACTTTCTTAGACCACGCTTTTGAGCTTCATTTTGTTCCATAGTTAAGCTTATAACACGCTACATATTGATGCTTAAAGTGAGATATCATTTGCTACATCTAATGCTCATCAAGCCCAACCAATGAAGCTCACAAACAATTCACAAGAATTAGGATCCAATTGAAGCAAGGAAGACCAAGAGTGAAGCTAGTTAGAAAGTTGGTTTTGTTTGTAATTTGATTTTCATTTTGAACTTGAATTTAGGATAGTTAGACTAGAGTATACAAGCCCTAATTGTTTCTTTGTTTAGTGTAACAGCCCAACTCCTAGCATGTCATGATCATACTAGGAGTTGAACATTACCAACTTGTTTTTCCATACGTAATATTAATTAGTAAGTATGAGCCTGTTCATTGTTAACACCTTGTGAATTTACGAGTAATTTTTTTTTAAAACAATAGCAGTTAATACAAGGAAACATAAGCACACACATTCAAAGAATAGCAGAAGGCAATATGAATAAAACAACTCACTGTAATATACATCATGATACAAAAGTAGCTCAGTCATACAAGTACAGAACTATGATACATCATTTCTCAGTTAGTGACTGATATAATATTTACATATATATATACATAAGACGTCCCACGGCCTGACCTGCCCTGTCCAAAAAGTCCCTAAGCTGGCACCCAGGCTAGCCTAACTCTATGAAATGCCTATTCCCTATGAGCATACTACCAAAAGTAAGGGAAATACTTTAGCATACAAAAGTTAGACTGGACGTCCTAAAAGGTCTCCTCGTCTCTTATCTGCAAGCCCCTCATAGAAAACCATTGGGTAGGTGGCGATGCCTGCCCGCTAGTGCCTCATCTGGCTCATCACTGTCAAAAGAGATAACTACAATGTCAGAGTCCTCCTCAGGATCTTTTTCCTGTTCCATGTCCTCCTCAACTCATGAGGTGGTAGCTGATGAACTACTGTTGGAAACTGAAACTACAGAAGGGTAACTGCCATACAGAATATAGTTAGGAGAAGGGGGTGGAGCCTCCATAATCTGATCGTGCCCATGTCCCTGCTGCTCATTAAGAGCATGTGACTCGATCGGCTTAGGTGGGGGATCAAGCTCAGGTGGTAACATAGGAATACCCCACTCATTAAGAACAAAAGGTGCAGGAGGTGCTTCATGAATAGGCTGTGCTGGTATAGGCTCATCAGGCAGAGGGGATTCAGGTGGTGGAGGATAATCAGGTGGAGAAGGTATTTGCAATCACATCCAATATGCAATCACACAATTATGCGCAAACAAGTATGATGCATGTCTAGTCCTACTGTAGGTAATGAGCTTATTTGTCGGTCTCGACCCACATCCGACATAATCTGACACCCTTGGTCAGATAAGGCTTTCCCAGAACTTAATCCCAAATTAAGTATAGGATACCCTCTACCAAGTAAGATCGACTTGCAGGGCTAATATTTGCACAGATCTCAAAATACCACAAGTATGCTTGTCAGGCCTCTACTAAGCATTCTCAACTTGCAGGGTTGATACATTCTCTACCGCAACCTGTTTGGAAAGCAGCAACACAATACGGGCGTTCCTGCACAATATTCTCAAGCATCACTCGAAAGCTCATAAATCACATATATCTATACTTTCCATCACTTAGCAATCGTCTTTACCATTTTTTCATAATCATAAATCAAATATCACAACATCACTGTGACCTTATTTTACAGTTCTCTACTTACTCTGTAAGACTAAACCCACTACTGTATAACTTTTAACTTCTTTTCTTACTAACATGTTTATGAGTTCCTGAATCCTATTTCATTACCTTACATACCTCTACACCTTCTCTTATACCTTCCTTTAGGTGTTTATTAAAGAGAATTAGAGAATTTTGGGTTTAAAACTATCTTCCTAAGGCTTTTAGGAAAAATAGATAGGAGCTTAATTGAAAACTCAGTTCTTAGGCTAACCCACATCTCAGGTTCATATTGTTTTCAGTGGCTTGAGGACAAGCAACAATTTAAGTTTGGTGCTGTGATGTGTGAGTATCTTTTCTACCTTTTCTTAATAATTTAGATGTGGATTTCTTGAGTTTTTATGAGTTTTTGGTGATTTAGCCCATCATGGATGCTACTTTGAGTTGCATTATAGTTTTGTTAATTTCGGGTAAAATTTGGGCGAGTTTGATATAGTTTGTGCAGAAGAAAAAAGAGAAAATTTGTTGCTGTCAAGCTGGTGCTAAATGCCATTATCCGGCGTATAGCGCCACAAGTCTCGTATTTTGTGCAAGCTCTCTGTGAAGCTAGAGCTAAACGCTATGACTCGGCGTTTAGCACCGGATACCTCGTAACTCGTGTCAGGATTCTGCGAAGGTGGCACTAAACGCCATTCCCTGGCGTTTAGCACCAGGTGTCCAGAAACATTGAAGATGCACTCTGTTTGGTGGCGCTAGACGCCACTGCTCAGTGTTTAACTCTAGGCCCGCGTCCATTAGTCTCTCAGGAAGCTTAAATTTAGGAAATATGATTTTTAGGATTTAGAATTTTTATTTCAAATCAATTAGGATTAGATATAAAAGGAGAAAAGATTCAGCCCGTCGGGCTATCTTCTCTTCTTTTTCCTCATTCCGCACTTTTAGACTTTGACTCTAGGTTTTTCTCTGAGCGATGAGCAACTAAATCTCTATTGTTAAGGTTAGGAGCTCTATTTATTTTAATGGATTAACACTATTGTCATTCTACTCTTAATCAATGCATTGTTTTTAAATTCAAGGATTGATTTTGTTCTTCACCCTAGGAATTAGAGTGTACTGGAAGATAACTCTTTTTCTATTTGAATTCTTATTGAATCTTGGAAAAGTTATATCACTAGAATTAAAACTTGGAATCAATTTCTCACAACTCTCTAATTATCTGGATTTAATGGGATACGTGACATATAAATATAATCTCCTTATTTTTTGGGTACTTAGGGTTTGTGTGGCTCATAAACTAGAATTGGACTTAATCTTCTAATTTAAATTAAGTGACCAAGAAATTGGTAGTTGATTGAGTTAGATGAGATTAAATTACTAAGGAATTAGGGTTTAATCACTTAAGGTTTGCTATGAATTGAATCATTGTTTGGTTAAAGTAGTTGATAAGAATTGTTAATTCGAAAATCTAAATATCTCCAAAGCTTTAACTGTTTTCTCATACTATTTTCACCAACTATTCACTGTCTGCTTTCTTGCACTCTTTGATTTACTGTTTTATGCTATTCGAACTTGAAATCACTCATTTTAACTTGTCTAACTAGCCTAATTACTCGATTATTGTTGCTCAATCCATTAATTTTCGTGGGATCGACACTCACTTACCTGTGTTATTATTTGGTACGACCCGGTACAGTTACGAATTAGTTTGTGATATTCAAAAATCCGTATCACGAATCTCCAAATTAAGAACTTTAAATTTTTAACCTGAATCGAGCGATTATAAACACTCTTAACTCAAATTTAAATTATATAATTGGATAATAAATTGTTTGGATCTTACATGATGCGCTAAGAGTTGAGATATGGCAAATAATATAAGTAAAAAATATTTAAAAGATAATAAAAAACAACCCAAAACAATTTAAAATTACCTTATTCTTTATCATTTAATTAATGCTTAAAGCAATTGCAATGCTAGCTTTCAATTTGTAAAGGGATTTTGGTTAGTTTGACTAAAATTGATGCTGTTAGAGTAGTTAAACCATTATTGGAAGGTGGTTAGAGTAGTTCAAGAAGATAAGTTGCATTTGTTGGTTTGGCTAGTTCAAAGGAACACTAGCTACTAGTATAAATAAGTGTAAATTCAAGTTTTGAAGATAATTCATACTGCATACTTGATCATGTACAACTCTACCCCGTTCATTTTCTCGATCTTCTCTCTATTTTCCGTTTACCCAATTTCTCGTTGCACAAGCCACTTTCCATTCATATTTTAATTTTATTTTGGGTCTCATAAAATATCACGTCATCGTTTATAAAATTAGATCTCAAAAATAATAATTAAAACTAAATATAAAATTTGTTATTCTAATATTTAATCTTAATTTAGTTTAAATTTATTATTATTTTTAATTATTCCATCAAAATAATTATACGAAAAATAAAATTTATTGATTCTTTATCAGGATTTTCTTTTAAATAAATAAAATAAATATATTAATTACCGAAATATGTATTTACGAGTGTTTTTACCGTAAAACATTACCTCACTTATTTCGTTTACACTGTAAACAAGATAAGACTGAAGAAGACGTGGTCGTATCACGTTTATACACGCATTGTTTAATGGTCTTATCTCACTACAAAAAAATTTTAAAATAGCGAACGATTTTAACAACAAACAAAATCGGTTATATTAGCGATCGATTTTGTGACCAATCAAACTTTTTTTGGATTAAAAAAAAATTGGTTGCTAAATCGGTCGCTAAATTTCAATTAGCAACTGATTTAGTGACCACCTACTCTTAGTTGTTAAATTGGTCGCTAAAATAAAAATTAGTGACCGATTTAGCTACCGATAACAAAGCCAATATAGTCGGTCGCTATTTTTTTAACGTAGCGACCGAATTAGCAACCAAAACAAAAAAACAAGCATTTAGGGTATGTTGATGGCTAAATCAGTCGTTATTTTTAATTTAGCGACCGATTTTGCGACCAATATAAAAACAAGCTTAATGGTGGTTGGTCGCTAAATCGGCTACTAAGTGTTAAGATGGCGACCATTTAGCGACCAATTATAAAATGCTGGTTTTAAAGCATTCGGTCGCTAAATTGGTTCCTATTTTATAATTTTGCGGTCGAATTAGCAACCGACTTAAAGATATGTTGATAAAATAGTTGGTCGCTAATTCGGTCGCTAAAGTAGCGGACACTAAATTGATTGCTAAGGGTTAATATAGTGACCCATTTTAGCAATCAACTATAAAATCTTAGCATTAGAGCAGTTGGTCACTAAATCGGTCGCTATTTGCGACAGAATTTGCGACCAACTAAAAAATAAAAGTTACAAATTAATTAGTTGCTAAATCGGTCACTATTTTAAATAATAGGGATAAACTAGATTTCAAAATAAATTAAAAAAATCCATCACTTTTCAACCCTAACCCTGAGCTCTCTCCTCACACAGTGTCCCTCTCGTCGCCTCCCTCACTCTCTGGCGGAATGGAGAGAGAAGTCACTTTCCGTCGAGTCCTGGTTGGTGTCGTTCTCGTTGAAGCCATTTCCGTCAGTGCCATCTCTCCTCCTCGAGTATTTATCGCTGTCTGCCCCTCACCGTGTACTTCCTCTGCTCGTTCTGCCATTGTCGCAGATCATCGAATCCCTGTTTAAATCTGTCGTTGCTCGCATCACGTCGTTCTTTTCTCAGTGTCGCCTCCTGTGGTAACTTCTTCTCCAATAACAACAACAACAACTGTCTTCCGATTAGGCTGATTTTCTCCTTCAATCAAGGTACTTCAACTTCGTATCTCTGATTTTGATTTCTTACTATAATTCCAGAGAATGTCTCTGTATTTTGATTTTGATTTGGTTTTATCTATTAGGATATTAATTATTTTCATTAAATTAACACACAACACAAAACAGCTCAATAATAACTAAAATCTACTATCATAGTTTTTCAATGTCAGACATTTTGGCTGCAAACAACATACGAATGCTTTCCATTTTTCTTTATCCTTTTTGCACAAATGAAGTGAATGAATCATTTTTGGCACACAATTTCTTTCTTCATGAACAAGTGTGTTTTCAAGTATTAGCTAGGTTATATTTATATTTCTTCTCATCGGTTTATGAAGGGAAAAAATCCTTTTACAAGGAAGAAGACATTGCTATTCCAATAAATGTTTATGATAAAATTAAAGTCGCGATTGAGCAGTTCATTTCCGAAAATTACTCTCGAGTTATGCAATTTTGAGAAGCGGTATCATCTATGGACCACAAACAGTCTCACCTGTTCATCTCTTCCAATTCAGATGGATATGCAGTATGTGAACTTTGTATGTTATTAATTAATAGTTACTTGATGTTATTAATTAAATATATCTCTTGATGCAGTGGATGGATGGTGTCCTTGCTAAAGGAGAAGAAGTGAAGTTCTTTCACAATGAATTCCGTCCGATTTTTGTTAAGGATCTTGTAAATATGATACTAGCTTTAACAAGCTTATGGATATCAAGTAATAGGAGTTTTAGAACCAAAGCTTATATATTGATCAAAATGTTTTTTAAGTAAAAGAAGATCTGAAGGAGAGATTTAGTATGTCATCCTAAACATTATATTGGAGAAGGGTTACTTCCTATCTATGAAAATTATTCATATATTATAACTAAGTTACATATAAATACAGAATTTCATGTAAATATGATTTTCCTTGGCACTTTCATTTTCTTTTAGCCCTTTTCAAATTTTCTCCTTATTCTTTTTAAACTAATTTTGCAGCCATGATTTCTACTTTTTTTTTTATTTATTTTTTTTTACAGAGGATAAGCAAATAGAATTGCTACTCAATGTCGGTAGACCTGATAAGGTATTACGAGTTTAAATGACTGAGGTTGTTGCACAGTTTAAAGGCTATAACACCTCAAAAATCAAATAAGTGTCTATCTTGTTAGTATGTAATTCACATCATTTTATAAACTAATATTATTTACTATCTAATTTTCGTATTTTTATATTAAATAAAAATCTTAATTCTCTAATATTTTCTATTAAATTAATGTGAAATACAAATATGTGTCTAGACAAAATTTTTACGCCGATAAATTAATCAGTTTATGATAATTGAAATTTTATAAATAATAGGCCAACACATTAAATTATTGATCCTTTTTATGTAATGTAGATAATATTTTTTTAATTGAACAAAAACTTATAATTAATTATGCAATTAAAATCAATTTTTGTATTGTATTCAAGACTAAAGCAAGAGGTGAGATTGAGATTGAAACACAGAAGATTTTGCATATCAAGAAGATGCCACAAATCAATCTAACAATCATATTTCAAATAATATTGACACTATTATTGATTTATTGGATACCGATAGTACAAGATATGAAGATGATGATGATGATGAGACATTTGAGAATGAGGACGAGGACCAGGATGAAGACGAAGATGATGACGAGAACAATGAAGACGAAGATCAAACTGAATAGTATGAAAAAATTCACTATAAAATGTATTCATTTGTATTTTCTTTTTTTAATTTTTAATATACCTTAATCTTATATGAAAAAGTATATGATTTTTTTATTTTACGTGATTTTTTTATTATTATTTATTATTTGTATTATTTTTTTAGAAGATCGAATATAATTTATTCTTAAGTTTTTATATATGTGATTTTTTTAGATACACTTTATCTTAAATTTATTACAAAATTAAAGTTTGAATTATTATAAAGTAAATAATTAAAAGAATAAATTAAAAAATAATAGACTAATTTAAAATATAAATAATATTTTTATACTAAATGTTAAAATTTTTCAATAAACATTTAAATTTCGTTTAAAAACTGATGCACTTTTAAACAGAATTTATAAATGATGTTATTTTTGTCCCAAATTTATGGGAAAAAATTTTAGCTACTTCGAAGGGTTAGCTATAGTAAAAGCATTTAAGACTAATTATAGACAAATTTGGGATAGAATTAACATTTTTCAAAATACGTCCCAAATCCGTCTGAAGTTATTGCGCATATTAGATAGAATACGGATAAATTATAGTTTTTGTCTAAAATGTGTTGCTAATCTGTATGAAAATTTTGGCGCCATCCAAAAAAAATTGGCGCCAAAATTTGGGACAAAATTTAGACAAATTTAAGATAGAATATATTATTCCAATGTCTCCACTCTCCACTAAAAATTGTTCAATATTTATCTCAAATTTGTCCGAAATAAAAAAGTCATTCAAACGGAATAAATTTTGTTTAAAATTTTCGTCCAAAAAAACCCTATTTCTAGTAGTACTCATTAATACTAACCATTACTCAAATTTTAGACCAATGTATTCTGATTTTGTTTCATGGACTGTGCTTACTTGTTTTCTATTTTCACTTTTTTCATCAAAATATCCTTATTTAAAAGGCTATTTTTTTTTTTTTTTGGCTTTGTCATGTGCAGGAAAAAGGCCAAGCAAGAAGCAACTATGGTTAATATAATTCACGTGGAGAACGTAGGTTTCAATAATCTTATACTTTTTTAGTAATTGTTTTATCTTTGTAAAGTAATGAATAGTAAACGGTGTAATATAATTTAGGTTCAATGATTGGTATGATAACATGAAGTTATGAACAGTTTCTTGTGTAGAGCGTCAACTTATATTATATTCATATGCTAATAATATACTCTTACGAATCCGGTCTACGGATTTATGACCCGGGATTAAACCTAAATCCAGTTATCCGGATCCGACCCGCCTCGCCCTTTTAGAAGGTTCGAAGTCAGCCCTCTAGAACTCCTAACCAACTTTCGAATTCAAACGTCTCCCTTATCTTAGCCAAACAAGATAAGATAAGATAAGATAGCTACCATCACCTATAAATAGAGGACCCAGGTCCCTCCAGGTATTCATTCATTCCTCACACCTTATACCTCTCAGATCCATTCTGACTTGAGCGTCAGAGTGTCTTTGCAGGTACCTCCCCCAATTGCTCCAGTCAAATAGTCCGGCATCCGCCTTGACCCGCAGGCTCCCGATCCATCTCTCAACCCGTACCAGAAACATCTTGTACATTTGTGCCGTCTGTGGGGAGCAACGCCGGTTGAGTCGGAATGGCAGACGGATTTGAAGAGTATTCCATCAGCCACCAAGATGACTCCAGAACGCAAAACCCTACCCCTGAATACCAAGAAGCCTTACTCCACGGAAGGATAGCAAGCGCCATCCATAACAAAGGAGATGACACCGTCGTCACAAAAACGCGGCATCCCGAGAATCTGAAAGATAGGTCAGCCCAAATAATCCAGGAACTCTGCCACCGAGTACAGGAACTCGAAGGCCGGGTTGCCACCAAGGAAAAGCACAACACCGGAAACGGAAGTCACGCGACCTCCAGATCCAGGTCCCGCCATGGCAGATCACCAGAACGGCGACATGCCAAGAGGCATGATAAGAGCGCCTCGCGTGACCAAAGACACGACAGATCACCAGAACGGTGACACAGCAAAAGATACGACCGCAGCATCTCCCGCGATCCCATCCACACGGATGACGATCGACGACACCGAGATACCAAGCGCACGAGAAACGACCACACGATAATGGGAGCTACTCCCTTCACGGAAAGGATCCTAAAAGCAAAACTCCCCAAAGGTTTCGATAAACCCACGGACATGAAGTATGACGGAACCAAAGATCCCCAGGAGCATCTAACAGCTTTCGAAGCCAGGATGAATCTAGAAGACGCAGCCGACGCAATCCGATGCAGAGCTTTTCCGGTGACCCTAGCTGGGCCGGCAATCAAGTGGTTCAACGCCCTCCCTAACGGATCCATAACCAGTTTCCACGACATCTCACGAAAGTTCATGGCCCAATTTACTACCAGAATCATTAAAGCCAAACACCCCATCAGCCTACTAGGAGTCACACAAAAACAAGACGAATCCATGAGGAAATACCTCGACCGCTTCAATGATGAATGCCTAACGGTCGACGAACTCACGGATTCCGTCGCAAGCCTCTGCTTAACCAACGGGCTCATGAACGAAAATTTTCGCAAACACCATACCACCAAACCAGTATGGACCATGCATGAGATCCAGAACGTCGCCAGAGATTACATCAACGACGAGGAGGTCAGTCAGGTCGTCGCTGCCAATAAACGGCAACATAGCAACGCCCAAAACGGCAACTCGACGCCCAGGCACAACCCACCACCCAGAGAAAATTAGAGGGACCACCCTAAGCCAACAAGCACAAACCGACCATCCAGAATCGGAAAATTCTCTAATTACACACCCGTAACAGCCCCAATTACTGAGATATATGATAAACCCCGATTTCGTGGTTTATTTTGTGCTTATTTTGGGGGACTTATTCACCTTTTTCCACATTTATTCAATGAAATAGCATGGTTTTGTAATTCTCCCTTGAATTGTGCTTAAATGTAAAAACATGCTTTTTAGGCCCTAAAATGGTGATTTTAATTCACTTTAATTCCATTCAATGCCTTGATGTGTTTGATGAGTGATTTCAGGTCCATAAGGCAAGTATCGGATGGAAGAAATGAGGAGAAAAGCATGCAAAGTGGGAGAACTCATGAAGAAATGAAGGAACCGTAAAGCTGTCAAGCCGACCTCTTCGCACTCAAACGACCATACCTTGAGCTACAGAGGTCCAAATGAAGAGGTTTCAGTTGCATTGGAAAGCTAACATCCGGGGCTTCGAAATGATATAAAATTTGCCATATGTTGTTTCGCGTTCAGGGGCGCGCATGCGCACTTTGCGCGCGCGCTGATGCTGCCGTAGCCCATTAAAGTGAATTCGCCCCCAGCGAATTCGGAAGCACTTTGGGCCCAACCCAACTCATTTCTGATGCTATTTCAGCCAAGGATTGAAGGAGAGTCAACACACTTAGTCATAGTCTAGTTTCATTATGCTTTAGCTTAGTTTCTAGAGAGAGAAGCTCTCACTTCTCTCTAGAATTAGGATTAGGATTAGGTTTAGTTCTTAGATCTAAGTTTTAATTCATGTTTTCTTCTACTCCTTCTTCTTAATTCCTTGTTGTTACATTTATAATTCTTCTATTGTTGTTATTACTTTCTTCTACTTTGTCTGTAGATCTACTTTTGCTCATCCTAATTTCTTTTAGTGTAATTTGAAGTAATTCATTTAGATCTTGTCTCCTTTGATTGTTGTTATTGATTTCTTACATTCAATTGTTGTTAGCTTTTACTCTTGTCACAAATTTACTATGCCTTGCTTTTATGCCTTTCAAGTATAGTTGGATCTCTTTTTAATTCTTGCATTTTTTGATGTTTACTTTTCTTGCACTTTAGGTGTTTGTTAAAATGCTTCCTCTAGTTTTTGAGTAGTTTTCTTTGCTCTTGGCCTAGGCTAAGGGAATTGAGTGATCTTGAGTCATTGGGTCTCATTGAATTGGTGATTTGAGAAGCCTGTGTGATCAATTTGAAGCTCATTGATGCTAACCCACTACTAAGCTAATTAGCAGATAGGTTAGGACTTATGGGTGGATGTGATCAAGCCTATTTGACGTACTTCAAGCCTAGGAGTAGATATTACGTACTTAAGGCTTTGGAGGTAGACTTAATGGGTTGGCCTCTCATAATTATCAATATTTGGTATGTAGACAAGGATGGTGATCTCAATTACCTATGTTTAGCCAAGAGTTCTTACTATTTCTTTTATTAATTCTTGTTGTTTTACTTTCTTGTCATTTATGTTTTCTTGTCAAATATCAAATCAACCCCCCCCCTTTTTGCATTTTCATAGCCGATAATTAAACACTTCATTGCAACTCTTCGTGAGACGACCCGGAGCCCAAATACTCTGGTTAATTTTCATTTGGGGTTTGTTAATTGTGATACAACCTAAATTTTTGTATGTGAGGACTCTTTGTTGGTGTAGAACTATACTTGCAACGGGAATCCATTCAATTGAGGAAATTCTATATCAACAAAGTTCTCTCATCAAAATGGCGCCGTTGCCGGAGAGTTGCAATAGTGTTGTTTTGTTGGTTATTGTATATATGTGAATAGTGTGAATATCTTACTTTTTTTTTTGCTAGTTTTTGTTAGTTTTATTTTGCTTTTCCACTATGAATTCTCACCTTGGCTATGAGTTTGGTTCTAATTGTGTTGTAGGAAATATGAACTTCAATGATGACACTCATTATGGATGGAACCAACAAAGATGGGAGGAGCCTCAAGGAATTGATCACTCCTATTGGCAACAACCTCCGGATACTTATAGGTATAATTACCATCCTAATACATGTCAATTCAATGGCTATGGTGACTCCTTTTGTGATGATCAAGCACCACCACCATATGCTTATGATTCTTATCCTCAACATGAACCTCAACCATACTCACAAGCCTTTCCATACCAAACATCTTCCTATGATCCATATCCATCAGATGACCAATCATCCATACCACATTCTTATAACCGTTATGAGCAAGAACCTTTAGAACCACCGCAACCTTATCATGACCACTCTCAAGAACCACCTCAATATATACCATCTCCATACCCTTACCAAGATGAACCAACTTCCGATTATGAACCTTTCCTCCCAAACAATGAGTCTTCTCTTCCACCATCACCTCCCGATGAAGCCCCCACGCATGAATTGAGAGATCTTGAATCTCATATCTTAAGGCCACAAGAGGAGGATGAAAAGAAGTTTAAGGAGCTAGGAGCCAAGATAGTTATCCTAGTGGAAGCCATTAGCAATATGGCCTCCTCCCAACTAAGTAATCAAGAGACTCCCATTGACGAATGTGGAGAAGCAACCAAGGAGCATAGTGAGGGAGTGAGTTTAGAGCTTCAAGGTGAAGAAGAGGAGTTGAAACAAGGATTGCCACAAGGAGAGGAAGTTGAGATAAATGAGCCAGAAGAAGTGGTTGAAAATCTAGGAGATGTTGGAAGTCCATGGGAATGTAGCATTATAGAGTCCTCTTTCAAGAAGCTTGAAAATGATGTTGAGGAGGGTGTACAACCTCCAAGGCATATCATGGTAGAAAACTTTGAAGAGGTTGATCAAGAGATGGATTCAATCATTGATGAGTTCTTATGTACAATTGAATCCTCCCCCATTGGGCTTGACATTGAGATTAAGGAAGAAGATACATCACCTCTCATGCCTTTGGTGAGCAATGAAGAAGAAAATAATTTGGAAGCAAGCCACCAAGAGGAAGAGGTTGAAGTTGAGAAAAGTTGCAAAGAGGTGGAGATAGTCAAGGAAGAGCACAAGGGAGTGGAGCTTGCAAGATCATTGGGACCACCCCTTCCTAAGTCACCATCCTACACAACATTCAAGTGGGTAAAATACTTATCTCTAATCTTTACTTTTCCACTTGAATATGGTTTGATTGAAAATGATGGTCAACTTAGAGCTCTTTGTGGAATTAAGAGTAAGAGAGAGTTACGTAGTGGTTGGAAACATCATTCTAGGTTCATTATGGTTGCATGCTCAAGGTTGAATGGCAATGTTTGGTGTAAAACCAAATGGCATGAGTCTAGGAGGTTGTTTGGAAGCTTCTGTGAGAATTCTAAGGTTATGCCACCCAAGCGGAATTATGATGATCAACTAGAAGATGGGTGTGAAAATAAGATATGGGATCCCGCATCACAACATGAAGACCAATTTTGGGAGCTCATATCTTGGGAAGAATCCCACCCAAGCTTGGTGGAAATGGTTGGAAATTCTGACAACCAATTGAGGAGCAAGCATTCTTGGAGGATCAAGGATGAGTACAAGCATAAGCCACCATGACAAGGAGCTTCCCAAATGTCCAACTTAAGGACTTAAACTAAAAGTGCTAGGTGGGAGACACCCCACCATGGTAAACTCTTTCCACTCTCTTTTAGATTTGGTTAATAAGTGATTTGAGTTGCCATTGTTAGGTAGTTTTCTTCTTTGCAAACTTTTGTTTTAATATTTTCATTGTTGGTTTGTTTCATTAGATTTGTGTTTTAAGTTTGTAGCTTAGTTGTTGAGTTTATTTGGTAGTCTAATATGTTAAATAAGGTTTTATGGTGTTTTGGTAGCTGTTCGGAGGTTTGGAATGCTTGGTTTGGTGCAAGAACTTGGAAAAATTTTGAAAAACAGAGCACCAACCCGCGCGTGCGCGCACCTGGCGCGTACGCGCGCCTCAAGCATTTTCGATCATTGATAAACGAAATTTGTCGTGCCGATATAGAATTCAATAATGGATATAATCGTGAGTATAGTCTAATCAACATTCAAATTTCGCATCAAACAATCCTACAATCTATAACCGAGAGTACTAGTCCCCTGAGTCGTCCTCCCTTGGAATTGCTAGAGCATGCATCTTATTGATTAGAAAGCCTTGTTGTGGTTCTTTTGAAGGTTTAGCAAAATCAATGACAAACAAGCAATCAATTTTTAGAAGACTTGGCCTAGGGTTGGCATTAGAAATTCTATCCTTATAGTCCCTTCAATGATGACAACAATTAGGCCTTGCTTCATTTAGTCAACCCCTAGGTATAGAGGAAAGTCAAATGAGAATAACTAACTTGAGTCACAAGTCCTAGTTTTCACCTTAGAGAAATCTAGCTTTAGTGCACTCCAAGTCAATTAGCAATTTCTAATTCCAAATCAACAATTGATATAAACTATTCAACTCTTTCTAATGACCCAAACCTTATGCCAAGTAAGAAACTTTTACTCCATAACTAATGTTGGCATTTTATCAAACAATTGATGAGCAAGGATAAAAGGCATAGTAAAAATGAGAAGGAAGTAGAATTGAAAGTGCTTCAACACAAGGAACTAACAACAGTTAACAAAGAACAACAATAGAAATGAACTTCTCAAGAAATTGGAAAAAATCCAAAACTACAAAGTTGAATCTAGGATCTATGAGGATGGAGCAATTACAAGCACTAATTGAAATTGGAGAAGAAGATCTATAACATGAACAAGTAAATTGAGAATTGCAATGGATCTCACCAAAGTGTGATGGAAAATTCAAAAAATGGATGAAGATGAACCCTCATGAGAGCTTAGAATCTCCCTCTCTCTCTCTACCCAAGAGTGTAACTAAAAAATGCCAAAAAAATTTAGAACCATCTAAAATTGAGCCAAAAGTCCTTAACCCTTCAACCCTTGGTCTTCTTAAGCTCTTCCCGCCAAGGCACTTCCCCCAAGATGAGATCTCCAACTGTCTCCACGCCTAGGTCACGTGACTTCTAAAAAAATCATGTTCGAGCATCGGCGCGTGTGCGCCACTGGGGCATCTTGCAATGTGAGCGAAGGTGCAGCATACGCGTGCGCACCCATGGGGTTGTGGCCTAGCCGCTACACAAGCCGGCTCGTGGCTTGGCTCCTAGCTGCGCAATCCACGCGGGCGCGCCAAGTACGCGCCCGCGCCCTTGCTTAAGTTTCCAAAGCTCAATTTCTCATGCTCCTTTCCTTCGCGCCCATTCTCCTTCCCTCTTCTGGTTTATCCCTGCCCTATATTCTGAAACCACTTAACACACAGGTCACGGCATCGAATGGCACCAAGAGAAGATTAGAAATGTATCTAATTTAGTGCAAAATAAGCATGTTTTCATCCATGAGGCAAAAGTTAGGAAAGGAACACAAAGTCTTGTATTTTCATATGAAAAGCGTGTGGAATCATTGATAAAACCCCTGAAATCGATACAAGATAAACCCTCAAAATGGGGTTTATCAACCTCCCCACACTTAGATTCTAGCATGTCCTCATGCTTAGAGAAATGCAAGAGAAACGCAAAAGACCGAAGGATCATAAAGGCATAAGACTCCTGAGGTGCAGCCTACTTACGTGAATGCAACTACGACTAGTACTACCATCTACTTGGTTAGGAACAAATCAACCTTCCTAAGATATATGCAAGCATATAGGGCACGGTGGCGGTCAATATATGAGATTCACCAATTTTTTTGAGCATCAAGTGCAATATATGCAACTTTGCATGAAGCATGCTCGTGAGAGCCGGGAATCATGAATTAGAGCCATCGAACCCTCACCGGAAGTGTTTACACTCTATTCGCTCGAGTGTCTAGGGTTGATTCTCTCAATTTCCTCCTAATCATGCTTTCCAAGATTTGTTCCTCATCTAATCAATCAACATATATTTCCTGCATGCATACATCTATCATGAGGTCTTTTCTTTGGTTGTAATGGGGCTAGGGTTAAGGTAGGGTGCATATATGGTTAAGTGAGCTTGAAATTTGAATCTTTGATAAGCTTTAAGCTTTCCACCTAACCTATGACATCCTATACAATTGAGTTATATTCTAACTACCCATTCTTCACTTTTTCACATACTCATGTATTCTCTTTTTTTTTTCATTTCACAATACTTATGCATTGATCTTATTAAGTTGCACTTTGCTTTAGGGCATTTTGTCCCCTTTTTATTTCTTTCTTTTCTTTTCCTTCTTCTCTTTTTTTTTTATCTACAAGAGCATCAATGCATAAGGCTTTACATCTGACCAATAGATGAGTATGTACCCACTTCCCAATATTTTCAATAGCAATACAAAAATACCCCTTGTATTCCCCCAATGTCCCAAGGTTCCCACACTTGAATGCTACTCACACACACACTAGCCTAAGCTAATCAAAGATCCAAATGAGGACAATTATGGTTTTCCGCTTTAGGCTTGTAATGTGCTAATTTAAAGAACAAGTGGGTTAAGCGTAGGCTCAATTTTGGCTAACAAGGGAAGATAGAGGGTAAGGATATTTGGTAGGTGGGCTAATGAAATGATGGCCTCAATCATATAAATGCATAAATACACGGAATAATGGACATATAGACTCAAACAAAGCAAGGATTACACTCATAGAGAGGAAACAATTGCACACAAGAAGAAAAATAAGTGACTATACGATGTAGCCACAAAACAAGGCTCAAAGCTCACTAGCTTGTGTTCTTAACTCAAAATTCATGTTCCAAAATACAGTTCTTCAAGCAAGTTTGGCATCAAGATATTCAAAATTGGCAATGTCAAGGTTGCCCCAAAGTATTAGTTTCCTAAGAGAGAGTTTTATTGTTCCAACCAAGTAAACTTATCATGCAAATGATATCATGGAAAACCTAATCATGCAACCTATCCTACTACAAAGGAGTTCAGAAAACGAAAATTTATTTGGGTGTTACCTACGGAGATCGGTCGGCCGACCTCCCCACACTTAAAACTTAGCACGGTCCTCCGTGCTAGAGGTGATGCGCAATGGTTGGCAATGGCCGACCCCCGAGTGTCCTTCATCTCCGTTGTCATCGCTACTTCCGCTTGAAGTCGCGGTGGATGTGGAGATATCTGGTTCCTCCATAGGTGGGGTGACAATGCTCAGAAGTTTCTTCACGTGAGCATATCGGCGTTGGTTACGCCTCTCATAACGGTCCAACTTCTTGTGAAGGTCTTCAAGGCGTTGGGTGGCTGATTTTTGTGGCGTGGAGGATGTAGTGGTGTTGCGAGTAGGAGTGGGTAGTCCAATGTCCTTGGTGACTTCCGGAGGCTTGAGGCACCTCTTGGTCGGAATAATATCACCCTCGACCGGGATTGAGGTCCTCCTATCCTTAGTCTCTCGGTGGACGCCGGCTGCCGCCACTAATTCGGTCACCATAGCGGGGAATGGTAGATTTCCCTTGGCATGAATGCGTTCCATGGATTGGCGAATGGCATGCGAAATGTCGATCGGTTTCTCGGTTAAGATGCACCATATCAATAAGGCAAGCTCGGTGGTAATGGATGACCCATGAGTGCTTGGGAGCACGTAGTGGGCTAGTATTTGGGCCCATGCCGTGGCTTCTTGAGTGAGGTAGCGTGCATCTAAACCTTTTGGTCTTCGCTTTATGGTCCCCCGAATCCAACATGCTTCAGGTGAAGCAATTACGCGGAGGACGGCGTTCCAATCGAACTCACGGTCGGCGCATGCTGTCAAGACTTCTTGATAGGCATCATATCCATCTGCTAACGGCCCAATCCCAAGGGCTCCTTGGATGGCTTCCACTATGATTGACACTTGCTTCCGGTGCACAAAGATTGATGTGAGAAGGGGTGAGTGGTAATTGGTGTAGAATTCCACCACCCACGATAAGTTGACCTCCTTGGGTTGCCTCAAGAGGAACCTCCATTGCCTCCGGTCAATGTGTGGCATCACTATCGGAGTGAGGTGAGCCGGTAGGACCAGAAGGGGCTCCGAGTGATAATTCCTTTCAATCATCCTTGAGTAAACAAATTCGCAGTAGCGGTTAGGGAACTTGTTCGGATCCTTCAGAGGGTTGTCCTTCTCTAGAACATCAACGGGGCCCTTAGCCTTCTTTAGGAGTGGCTTGGCCGTTAGT
This sequence comes from Arachis hypogaea, assembly GCF_003086295.3. Lineage (NCBI taxonomy): Eukaryota > Viridiplantae > Streptophyta > Magnoliopsida > Fabales > Fabaceae > Arachis > Arachis hypogaea. The sequence continues at coordinate 59,901,426 of NC_092047.1, forward strand.
TCCTGGCGTGCGCTATTGGATGCTGGCTTCTTCGGGGCCTTCCCGTTGCTCTTTTTGATGACCATTCCGTGATAGTAAGGAAAGGAGATAACATCAAACCCAAAGAAGCGTAATTGAATATGATTAAGCAAATGAGAAATTGTGCCTTAAGAATATGGGTATCCTTATTACATGACAGCTACAACATGTAATGAAGATAACATGTGATGAGCAAGGCAAATCATTGGCATGTGGTATAGGGGTAGTGTAGGCATGCACAGAGAAGGCATGAGAAGCATACACCCTCAAATACCAAAAGTGGGAAGCAGTTTATGAAATGGTGGGTGGATTGTAGAATGTGAAGGTGCACCCAAAAGTGACTAGTTAAGAAGCAATGAGTCATAATGAGTTCAAAAAGTGTCATGTATGCATTTCTTCAAACACTTGGGGTGCATCCTTTAGTAGTATGTAAATAGATAGGGGGAAGCAATGTAACAGTCCACAAACCAACATTAATCACTACAATGCACAGTGGTTATAAGAAAATTATGCAACACATCTCATCCATCAATGCAAGAGAAGTTATGACCCAAGTGCCCATGAAGAGTTAAATAGAAAAGGAGCTAAAAACACACCCCAAAGAAATGAGGGGCTCAAAAGAGGGGGGGGAAGAAAAGACTACCTAAAAGAGAATGAAATTAACTGACTAAGAAGCAAAAGAGAGAAGTAGAGTAAGAGGGGAGCCTAGTATAGTACCTCGAGAGAGATGGAAAAGGGGTATGGGGGGGAAAGGTTGTGGATTGGAATGATGGAGAATGGAGGGGGGCAATGTAGGGGCCACCGGAGGTAGGTGGTCGCCGGAGGTGGTTGTTTGTGATGGTAGGGGGTGATTTGGGAGGAGAGGTAGTAGTAGGTAAATGGGTAGTAGAGGAGGTAAGAAGAAAAAGGGGGAAGAAGAATAAAGGGGGCAAGTGTGCTCCGCATTATATTGACGTCGGTCATCCACGCGGGCGCGCACGGGGTGCGCTAGCGCAGGGAAGCGGGGCGGAGCGATGGCGCGCGCGCACGGTGCGCGCGGGCGGCACTGTGATTATGCCCCAGGCTTGAGGTGGGCTTGGGGTTGGCTTAACTCTCTAGAATATGTACCAGGAGTGCACAGGGGGCGATCGGCGCGCGCGCGGCATGGGCGCATGCGCGTGCCTCGCGTTGTGGGCATGTGGGCGCGTTGGCGCCTAGTGCGCGCACGCGTCAGAGGTGGTGGGCTGGTGGCTTAGTGCAGGCGCGAGAGTGGCCTAACTCTCTGGAATATGTACCAGGAGTGCACAGGGGCAATTGGCGCGCGCGCGCGAGGTGTGCTAGCGCGTCGATCTGAGGATTTGTCAGGGGGTGCGTACGCGCCCTGTGCGCGCACGCGTGAGCGGCCTGTGCTTCAGGCATGGTGCGGGCGTGAGAGTGGCCTAACTCTCTGGAATATGTATGGAGGGGTACTTCGTGCAATCCGCGCGTCCGCGCACATCGCGCGTCTGCGTGGGTTGTCGGAAATGCTTCATGGGCGCGTGCGCGTGAGGTGCGCGCTCGCGCAAAAGGGTGCCTTCTTCAAATTTGCATGTTCTTGCACTACCTTCAGCATTCCAACCCTCCAAACAACCATTTTAGGCACTATAGAAGGATGTATTGACATGATAAAGGACCAAATGAACTCTACAAATGAAACAAAATTTGAAACGAAATCTAACTACAACTTCACCGATCACCTAGCTACCAAACATGAAGTCAAGTAGTAAACAAGTATCAATCAAAGAAGAATTCGATGGTTATGTACAAATGGTAGATCTTACCATGGTAGGGTGTCTCCCACCTAGCACTTTTGTTTACCGTCCTTAAGTTGGACATCCATTAGCTCAAAGTTCTTGTTCAAGAGATGCATCCCTCAAGAGGAACACTTCAAATTCCTTGGAGTTCTTTCTTTGCTCACCATGGTACAATTTGAGACGGTGCCCATTCACCTTGAAAATGTCCGGACTTGATGGGTGGCGCAAGTGATAGACCCCGTAAGGTTATACTTTCTCTACTTGGTAAGGTCCGTCCCATCTTGATCTAAGCTTTCCGGGTAGTAATCTCAACCTTGAGTTGTAAAGGAGCACTAGGTCACCGGGTCCAAATTCCCTTCTCCTAATGTTCTTGTCATGAATGGCTTTCATCTTCTCCTTGTAGAGTCTAGAATTGTCATAGGCTTCTAATCTCAAGCATTCCAATTCCGCCAATTGAAGCTTTCTCTCTACTCCGGCTCCACCCAAATTCATATTGCATTCCTTTATGGCCCAATAAGCTTTGTTTTCGATTTCTACCGGTAGATGGCATGCTTTACCATATACAAGTCTAAAAGGGCTCATGCCAATGGGTGTTTTATAAGCCGTTCGATATGCCCAAAGTGCATCGGAGAGTTTAGTGCTCCAATCTTTCCTATTCGGCTTCACAATCCTTTCCAACACATGTTTAATTTCCCGGTTAGACACCTCGGCTTGGCCGTTTGTCTGAGGGTGGTAGGCCGTGGCGACTTTGTGTATGATGCCATACTTTCTCATGAGGCCGTCCATTTTTTTGTTGCAAAAATGGGATCCTTGATCACTTATGATTGCTCTTGGGGAGCCAAAACGACAAATGATATTATTCCTCACAAAAGAATAAACAACATGGGCATCATCCGTCCGGGTGGGGATTGCCTCCACCCATTTTGACACATAATCGACGGCTAACAAAATGTAGAGAAAGCCATTGGAATTTGGAAATGGTCCCATGAAGTCGATTCCCCATACATCAAAGATTTCACAAAAAAGCATATTTTGTTGGGGGATTTCGTCCTTCTTAGAAATATTTCCAAACCGAATGCATTGGGGACAAGATTTGCAATAGAGGGAAGAATCTTTGAGAAGGGTTGGCCACCAAAATCCGCAATCAAGGACCTTTCTTGCCGTTCTTTGGGGGCCGTAGTGGCCACCTCCTTTGGAAGAATGGCAAGCGTCTAAGATTGCTTGGAATTTGGTTTGAGGTATGCACCGTCGCACTATTTGGTCCGCTCCACACCTCCACAAATAGGGATCGTCCCAAACTTAGTATTTGGATTCGCTTTTCAGCTTGTCCTTTTGATGTTTGTTGAGATTGGGAGGGAAGGTGCGTGAAACCAAGTAGTTTGCTATCGGGGCATACCAAGGAACCACTTCCGAGATTGCGTGCAAACTATCTAGAGGGAAGGAGTCATTGATAGGAGTGGTGTCGCTTTTTGTGTGTTCAAGGCGACTCAGATGGTCCGCCACTAAGTTTTGGGAACCACTCCTATCCTTGATTTTCAAGTCAAATTCTTGTAACAAAAGCACCCAACGAATTAATCTCGGTTTTGATTCCTTTTTGGCCAACAAATACTTTAGTGCCGCGTGATCCGAGAACACTACTACCTTAGAACCAAGAAGATAGGCTCGGAACTTGTCCAGAGCAAAAACAATAGCTAGGAGTTCCTTCTCGGTAGTAGTGTAGTTGGATTGGGCTCCGTCTAATGTTTTTGAAGCATAAGCTATGACATAGGGAGTCTTACCCTCGCGTTGTGCTAACGCGGCCCCTATCGCATAATTCGAAGCATCACACATGATTTCAAATGGTTGAGCCCAATTCGGTCCTCGCACAATAGGAGCTTGTGTCAATGCCACTTTAAGTTTGTCATATGCTTCCATACATTCCTTGCTTAGCTCAAATTCAGTGTCCTTTTGCAGTAGCCGAGAGAGAGGTAGGGCTACCTTGCTAAAGTCTTTGATGAATCTCCGGTAGAATCCTGCATGTCCAAGAAAAGAGCGGACTTTCCTCTCGGAGGAGGGGTAAGGTAAACTAGATATGCCATTTATTTTTGCCGGATCTACGGAGATGCCTTCTTTTGAAACTATGTGCCCCAAAACAATGCCTTGTTTGACCATGAAATGACACTTTTCAAAATTTAGGACAAGGTTTGTTTTGGTGCATCTCTCTAAGACTTTTTCAAGGTTACCTAAGCAATGATCAAATGAATCACCGTACACGCTAAAGTCGTCCATGAAGACTTCCATACATTGCTCTAGAAAGTCCGCAAATAGGCTCATCATGCATCTTTGAAACGTTGCCGGTGCGTTGCATAGGCCAAATGGTATACGTTTGTAAGCATACGTTCCAAAGGGGCAAGTAAATGTTGTTTTTTCTTGGTCCTCTAGAGCAATGTGTATTTGGAAGTATCTGGAGTAACCATCAAGAAAGCAATAATATGATTTACCGGCTAGTCGATCAAGCATTTGATCGATGAACGGTAGTGAAAAGTGGTCCTTCCTTGTGGCCGCATTCAACCTCCGGTAGTCTATGCATACTCTCCAAGAATTTTGCACTCTTGTTGCTATAAGTTCACCGCTTTCATTTTTGATTGTGGTCACTAGGGGTGGCAAACGGGCCTAAATCCGCCGGGCCGGCCCGCGTAACCCGCCAAAAAAGGCGGGCCGGGCTGGAAAATTGGGACCGCCAAATAGCAAAAGCCCGCTTAACCCGCACCGCTTAAACCGCTGGTTTTGGCGGGGCGGGGCGGGCTTCCCCGCCGGGCTTAGTCTTTTTTTAGCAAGGGGTATTTTTATAATTTTTTTTACCAAAATCCAACTTCCCCAACCCAACTTACAAGAGAATGAAGATGAAAATTGGGTGTTTTAGATTATGTTTGTTTTGTTTTAGAGACAATATTGTTAATTATGTTTTGGATTATGTTTATTTTGCTTTGGAAACAATATTTATAATTACAAAGACTTTAATGTTTGTGAATACAAAAATTATAATTTGTTTATACTTTTAGAAATTATAATAGTTAAAAGTAAAAAACAAAAGAGATTTTTTTATATCTTTATATATATTATTTAATAGTTAAAAGTAAAAAAAAAAAAGAAGATATTTGGCGGGCTTAGCCCGCCGGCCCGCCAGCCCGCCGTTAGGCGGGGCGGGCTAGGATTCTGGGACCGCCTCACTAGGCGGGGCGGGGCGGGCCAGCCCGCCAAATGGCGGGCTTCTGGCGGGGCGGGGCGGGCTTCCCCGCTTGCCACCCCTAGTGGTCACCCCGGATTTCTTTGGCACCACTTGGACCGGGCTTACCCACTCGCTATCCGAGATAGGATAGATGATGTCCGCTTCAAGTAGCCGAGTGACCTCTTTTTTTACCACCTCAAGAATGGTTGGATTAAGTCTCCTTTGAGGTTGTCGGACCGGTCTTGCTCCTTCTTCAAGGAATATGCGATGCTCGCATACTTGGGGGCTTATTCCCACTAGATCCGCCAAACTCCACCCGATTGCCCTTTTATTTTTTCTCAATACCTCTAGCAACTTTTCTTCTTGTTGAGGAGTTAGCTCTTGTGCGATTATCATGGGGAGCTTTTGGGCTTCATCAAGATATGAGTACCTTAGGTGGGGGGGGTAGTGGCTTCAATTCCATCTTTTTGTCATGATTTGATGTTTGAGTTTCCGGATGGTTTGTATGGTGTGTGGTGTTTAATTTGCTTGGATCTTCATTTGCTTCTCCAATCATGTACTTCTCATCTAACTTTGCAAGGTGCACTTCAGCAACAATGTTGTCAATTGGGTCACACCAGAATAGAGAGTGATTTTCCGGTGGATGCTTCATTGCTTCTTCTAGGCTAAAACTTACGACTCTCCCATCTATCTCAAATGAGTATGTTCCCGAGTAAGCATCTAGCTTAAATCTAGAAGTTCTCAAAAATGGTCTTCCAAGTAGGATGGATGATGCTCTCTCGGTTTCACTTGATGGCATTTCAAGGACGTAGAAGTCAATCGGAAATACCAACCCTTTGATATTCACCAATACATCTTCTGCGACACCCGTCACGGTTATTATGCTTTTATCCGCTAGGACAAATCTCGCCGTCGACCTTTTTAGTGGTGGTAACTTCAATACCCGGTAGACGGAGAGAGGCATGATGCTAACACATGCTCCGAGGTCACACATACAATCTACGAATTGAACTCCATTGATGGTGCAAGTGACCATGCAAGGGCCCGGATCATCACATTTCTCGGGCAATGCTCCCATTAAAGCGGAAATAGAACTCCCCAATGGGATGGTTTCCAATTCAAGAATTCTATCCTTGTTCATGCATAGATCTTTAAGGAATTTTGCATATCTAGGAACTTGATGGATAGCGTCAAAGAGGGGGATGGTTACCTCGACTTTCTTGAACATTTCTACCATTTTGGGGTCGAGTTCTATGCGCTTCCTAGCTTTCTTTGCAAGTGTTGGAAATGGGAGTGGTTGAGCAATTTCTTCTTCCAAGGTTCTCTTGGTCTTGGGAGTCTCTTTTGTTGGTTGAGTTTCATCCTCAACTATGACTTGTGGTGTCTCCTCTTCCACTACCTCTTCTATATCTATTCTCTCCTCCTCTTGAGTGATTGTGATGGGTTTTGAATCCTTTTCTCCCTTCTCTTTTAATTGTGTTCCGGATCTCAAGGTGATGGCATTGACGCCCCCCTTAGAATTGGGTTGAGGTTGAGAGGGAATGACGCTTTGGATTGGGGGTTGAGGAGTGGGATTTGATGATGTGTCCATTCGTGCAAGAAGAGCTTGTAGTGTAGAGGTGAGGCCGGTGAGACCGGAAGCAAGTGTGTTTTGTAGTTCTTTTTGGCCTTGGATGATGGTCCGGAGTGTTTCATCTTGGTTGGAGGGGGCGGTTGGATATGTGAGTTGAGGAGCTTGTGATTGGTTGGGTGGTGGTCTTTGATGTGGTGGTTGGTATGTTTGGTAGTTTCTTTGTGGGTTTTGTTGGTTGTATGGTGGGTTGTGTTGGGTGTATGGTGGCCGGTTTTGTGAATTGTTGTTCCATCTTTGACCTCCTCCATTGTTGTTGTTGTCCCTATTCCCTTGTTGATGATTGTCTCTCCAATTTTGATTGTGGTACCCACTCCCTTGATTGTAGTTTCCTCCTTGATAAGGTTGCCCTTGGTTAGGATTACCGCCTTGGTTGTACCCTTGATATGGGCGGTCATAGAAATTGTGGGTAGCCGCCAAAGTGTTGTCCTCTTGAAGGCTTGGGCACTCGTCCGTGTAGTGGGAATAGCAAGAACAAATGCCACACACTTTTTGAGGGACCAATTGTTGGTTGTGTTGTTGAGGGGGTGGAGAGTGTTGTTGATATGGTTGAGGTTGAGGTTGTTGTGGTTGTTGTTGGCTCAATTGGAGTTGCCTCAAGACAGATGTCATTTCGCTCAAGGATTTGGTTAGAGCGGTGGTTTCACTACTAGTGGATACCTCATTCACGGTTCTTGGGCAGTTGACTCTTCGTCTCATATGTTGATTGGATTCGGCTAAATCAATGATGAGTTGCCATGCCTCCTCCGCTGTTTTATATTTAGACAAAGAACCATTGCTAGAGGTGTCCAAGAGGGTTCTATCTTGTTCTCGCATCCCTTGACATATGTATCCAAGCAATACTTAAGTGTCAAGCATGTGATTTAGGCATGCGTCTAGTAGCTTACGAAACCGTTCCCAATACTCGTACAGTGGTTCCGTTTCACCTTGTACAATACAAGACATTTCCTTCCTTAGCCTATCCATCTTCTCCGGGGGCAAGAATTTATCCAAGAATCCTCGTCTAAGCAAGTCCCAATCGGAGGTGACTTCACTAGATAAAGTGTAAAACCATTCTTTAGCCTTGTCCTCAAGAGAAAAAGGGAAAGCAAACAACCATATAGTGACTTCATCGGACCCTTCCCGTCTAGTTGTTGAGCATATACGATGGAAGTCTTTGAAATGTCGAATAGGGTCTTGTGCGGGAAGCCCATGAAATTTGGGTAGGAGGTTGATCAAAGCGGTCTTGAGTTCAAAGTTTGCATTCAAATTGGGGTGAGTTACATGAAGGGGTTGAAGGACATAATCCGGTGCACCCGCTTCCTTGATAGTAACTCTCCTTGGAGCATCCATGGTGTTAGCACCTAAAACAAAAAGAGAATTATTAGTGATTTTGATGGGAGAATGATTATTGCCTTCGTTGAGTGACGGTTCAATGTTCACTTTTAGTAAGGTGGTTGAGGTGGTGAAAACCTCTTCACCTTGTCCAAACCTTAACCGCTTCCGAGCTTGTCTGATGTGAAACAAAGTTCGTTCTATTTCCGGATCAAAGGGGACTAAGCTCGGATTCGGTTGTGAACGCGTCATGCAATGAAAGGGAAGTGAAATTCATGGTGACAATGAAGGGTTGGTCACTTGGACAAAGAATCACAAAAAGATGCAACTATATGCATGCACACATAACTACTCTAAGCAATAACATGGCACACTAAGCAAAATTCCCCGGCAACGGCGCCATTTTGATAAACGAAATTTGTCATGCCGATATAGAATTCAATAATGGATATAATCGTGAGTATAGTCTAATCAACATTCAAATTTCGCATCAAACAATCCTACAATCTATAACCGAGAGTACTAGTCCCCCGAGTCGTCCTCCCTTGGAATTGCTAGAGCATGCATCTTATTGATTAGGAAGCCTTGTTGTGGTTCTTTTGAAGGTTTAGCAAAATCAATGACAAACAAGCAATCAATTTTTAGAAGACTTGGCCTAGGGTTGGCATTAGAAATTCTATCCTTATAGTCCCTTCAATGATGACAACAATTAGGCCTTGCTTCATTTATTCAACCCCTAGGTATAGAGGAAAGTCAAATGAGAATAACTAACTTGAGTCACAAGTCCTAGTTTTCACCTTAGAGAAATCTAGCTTTAGTGCACTCCAAGTCAATTAGCAATTTCTAATTCCAAATCAACAATTGACATAAACTATTCAACTCTTCCTAATGACCCAAACCCTATGCCAAGTAAGAAACTTTTACTCCATAACTAATGTTGCCATTTTATCAAACAATTGATGAGCAAGGATAAAAGGCATAGTAAAAATGAGAAGGAAGTAGAATTGAAAGTGCTTCAACACAAGGAACTAACAACAATTAACAAAGAACAACAATGGAAATGAACTTCTCAAGAAATTGGAAAAATCCAAAACTACAAAGTTGAATCTAGGATCTATGAGGATGGAGCAATTACAAGCACTAATTGAAATTGGAGAAGAAGATCTATAACATGAACAAGTAAATTGAGAATTACAATGGATCTCACCAAAGTGTGATGGAAAATTCAGAAAATGGATGAAGATGAACCCTCATGAGAGCTTAGAATCTCCCTCTCTCTCTCTACCCAAGAGTGTAACTAAAAAATGCCAAAAAAATCTAGAACCATCTAAAATTGAGCCAAAAGTCCTTAACCCTTCAACCCTTGGTCTTCTTAAGATCTTCCCGCCAAGGCACTTCCCCCAAGATGAGATCTCCAACTGTCTCCATGCCTAGGTCACGTGACTTCTAAAAAAATCATGTTCGAGCATCGGCGCGCACGCGCAAAGCACGCGTGCGCGCCACTGGGGCATCTTGCAATGTGAGCGGAGGTGCAGCGTACGCGTGCGCGCCCATGGGGTTGTGGCCTAGCCGCTACACAAGCCGGCTCGTGGCTTGGCTCCTAGCTGCGCAATCCACGTGGGCGCGCCAAATACGTGCCCGCACCCTTGCTTAAGTTTCCAAAGCTCAATTTCTCATGCTCCTTTCCTTCGCGCCCATTCTCCTTCCCTCTTCCGGTTCATCCCTGCCCTATATTCTGAAACCACTTAACACACAGGTCACGGCATCGAATGGCACCAAGAGAAGATTAGAAATGTATCTAATTTAGTGCAAAATAAGCATGTTTTCATCCATGAGGCAAAAGTTAGGAAAGGAACACAAAGTCTTGTATTTTCATATGAAAAGCGTGTGGAATCATTGATAAAACCCCTGAAATCGATACAAGATAAACCCTCAAAATGGGGTTTATCAACCTCCCCAAACTTAGATTCTAGCATGTCCTCATGCTTAGAGAAATGCAAGAGAAACGCAAAAGACCGAAGGATCATAAAGGCATAAGACTCCTGAGGTGCAGCCTACTTACGTGAATGCAACTACGACTAGTACTACCATCTACTTGGTTAGGAACAAATCAACCTTCCTAAGATATATGCAAGCATATAGGGCACGGTGGCGGTCAATATATGGGATTCACCAATTTTTTTTAGCATCAAGTGCAATATATGCAACTTTGCATGAAGCATGCTCGTGAGAGCCGGGAATCATGAATTAGAGCCATCGAACCCTCACCGGAAGTGTTTACACTCTATTCGCTCGAGTGTCTAGGGTTGATTCTCTCAATTTCCTCCTAATCATGCTTTCCAAGATTTGTTCCTCATCTAATCAATCAACATATATTATGAGGTCTTTTCTTTGGTTGTAATGGATATAATCGTGAGTATAGTCTAATCAACATAAGTAAAAATGAGAAGGAAGTAGAATTGAAAGTGCTTCAACACAAGGAACTAACAACAATTAACAAAGAACAACAATGGAAATGAACTTCTCAAGAAATTGGAAAAAATTCAAAACTACAAAGTTGAATCTAGGATCTATGAGGATGGAGCAATTACAAGCACTAATTGAAATTGGAGAAGAAGATCTATAACATGAACAAGTAAATTGAGAATTGCAATGGATCTCACCAAAGTGTGATGGAAAATTCAGAAAATGGATGAAGATGAACCCTCATGAGAGCTTAGAATCTCCCTCTCTCTCTCTCTACCCAAGAGTGTAACTAAAAAATGCCAAAAAAATCTAGAACCATCTAAAATTGAGCCAAAAGTCCTTAACACTTCAACCCTTGGTCTTCTTAAGCTCTTCCCGCCAAGGCACTTCCCCCAAGATGAGATCTCCAACTGTCTCCACGCTTAGGTCACGTGACTTCTAAAAAAATCATGTTCGAGCATCGGCGCGCACGCGCAAAGCACGCGTGCGCGCCACTGGGGCATCTTGTAATGTGAGCGGAGGTGCAGCGTACGCGTGCGCGCCCATGGGGGTTGTGGCCTAGCCGCTACACAAGCCGGCTCGTGGCTTGGCTCCTAGCTGCGCAATCCACGCGGGCGCGCCAAGTACGCGCCCGCGCCCTTGCTTAAGTTTCCAAAGCTCAATTTCTCATGCTCCTTTCCTTCGTGCCCATTCTTCTTCCCTCTTCCGGTTCATCCCTGCCCTATATTTTGAAACCACTTAACACACAGGTCACGGCATCGAATGGCACCAAGAGAAGATTAGAAATGTATCTAATTTAGTGCAAAATAAGCATGTTTTCATCCATGAGGCAAAAGTTAGGAAAGGAACACAAAGTCTTGTATTTTCATATGAAAAGCGTGTGGAATCATTGATAAAACCCCTGAAATCGATACAAGATAAACCCTCAAAATGGGGTTTATCAATCATCCACGCAGACACGCCATATACGCGTACGCGTGGATGCAAAGATTCCACCTCCAAGCCAAATTCCAGAGAGTTGTGCCTAACTTGCGCCTACTTTGTGCGCGAGGCACAAACCAGCTCGCGCGTGCGCGCACCTGGCGCGTACGCGTCCATAAGCCAATTGCACAATGCACGCGCACGCGCACGCATGCTATGCGTGTGCGCGCCGATAGTGCCATTTACACTCCTGGTACATTGTCCAGAGAGTTGTGCCACTTTTGTGCCTATTCTGTGCCCGCCACCCGCGCGTGCGCGCACTTTGCGCGTCCGCGCCGGTAAAAAAAAAAGAGTTTTTTTTCCCCTCTTCCATTTTCTTTTGCCCATTGCATTCGTATACTTCCACTCTTTCCATTTTTATTTTGTTTTCATAGCTTATTTTTACCTTATTTTTTTTTTGAGTTTCTTATTTTAGTAATGGTGTTGCATTTTCCTACTCAATTGTTGAGAATTTCTTGCATTATTTTGGTGCCTCTTGACTTGTTTGATATTAGTTAATATGCCTTTGTTTGAACTGCTTTTTCACTCACATGTTGTAGCTACCATGTAGTGGAGAACCTTATTCTTATTTGGCATTAGCCCCCGCCTATGCTCTATTTGCTTTGATATCCTTGTTGTAGGCATATTTTTCTTTCCTTTTCTTTCCTTTTAGGTTGGCCACCAAGAAGGAAAGGAATGAGAAAGCTTCTAAGTGGGGCAACAAACAAGTTCACCCGCACAACCTTTTGAAGGAGCTCATCAATTGTAGTAACCCATCCACCTTGCTCTTCTTTGCATGCACCGAGGACGGTGCAAATTTCTAAGTGTGGGGAGGTTGTCCGACCGATCTCCATGGGTAATAATTTTCTTTTTCAACACCAATTTTTCAATTCTTGTCTTTGTTAGAGTAGTCGTTGCATTGCATGATAGGTTGTATGTTTGTTATAATTTGTATATATTCTATCATTTCTTTCTTATTAGGACTACTTGGTTAGGGTGATGATTTCTTTTCCAAGAAAAATTACTTTTTTGGGCACCCTACAAATTTGAAAAATTTTTTTGTGACAAACTTGCTTGAAGAATTTATTTTGGAACATGGTTTTTGAGCTAAGAACACAAGCATGTGAGTTTTGAGCCAAATTGTGTGGTTACATCTTATAACCACTTATTCCCATTCTTGTGTGTATTGTTCTCTTTCTATGATTGCAATCTTTGATTTGTTTGATTCTTTATGTCCATTATTCCATGTATACATGCATTTATATGATTGAGGCCATCATTTCATTTAGCTCACTTACCCAAATAGCCTACCTTTCATCAACCATTGTTAGCCAAATTTGAGCCTATTGAATCCCTTTTGTTCTTAATTTTAGCACATCACTACCCCTAAGTGAAAAACAATAAATGTCCTTAATTTGGATCTTTGATTAGCTTAGGCTAGTGAGAGTGTTTATCATTTGGGTATGGGAAACTTGGGACATTGGTTGAGGTAAAAGTGTAATTTTTTTTGTTGTTGAAAATATTGGGATTTGGGTACATGCTTATGCATTAAATATGTAAAACCATATGCATTGATACGCCTATATATACTTTAAAAAAAATGATGAAATGATAAAGAAAAAGAAAAAAAAAACATGTATATATAGAAAAGAAAAAAAAAAGAGAAAAAGAAATAAAAAGGGGACGAAAATGCCCCAAAGTAAAGTTCAATAAAAATCAATGCATATGGAATGTGAATTAGAAAGAATGCATGAGTATGTGAAAAAGTGGGAATCATGGGTAGCTAGGTTGTGTATTAGAATTGTATAGGTTGTTATATGTGTTAGGTGAGAGTTTAGGCTAATCAAAGATACAAATTTCAAGCTCACTTGACCATATGCATCCTTACCTTGACCCTAGCCCCATTACAACCAATGAATAAGTCCTCATGATGAATGTATGCATGCATTGAATAATTGTTGATTGTTAGATGAAAAACAAATCATGGAAAGCATGAGTAGAAGAGAATTGAGTGGATCGACCCTATACACTTGAGCGACTAGAGCGGATACACATCCGGTGAGGGTTCGATGCTCAATTCCTTGTTCCCAGCTTTCATGAGCTTTTCTTCTTGCAAGTCTATTTGTGCTCCATTTTGGTACTTGAATTGGTAGGATTCATGAGTCGTCATATGACCTTAGCCCTACCCGTTTATACATGCTCTTGGAGGATTGATTTATTTTTAATCAAGTAGGTAGAATCATTTTGCATTTAGTTGCATTCATATAGTTTAGGTTGCATATAGTTTATTTACATTGAATAAATGTTGATACCCTTTGTTCTCTCTTGATTTTAGCATGAGGACATGCTTAGTTTAAGTGTGGGGAGATTTGATAAACCCCAATTTCGTGGTTTATTTTGTGCTTATTTTGGGGGATTTATTCACCTTTTTTCACATTTATTCAATGAAATAGCATGGTTTTGTAATTCTCCCTTGAATTGTGCTTAAATGTAAAAACATGCTTTTTAGGCCCTAAAATAGTGATTTTAATTCACTTTAATTCCATTCAATGCCTTGATGTGTTTGATGAGTGATTTCAGGTCCATAAGGCAAGTATCGGATGGAAGAAATGAGGAGAAAAGCATGCAAAGTGGGAGAACTCATGAAGAAATGAAGGAACCGTAAAGCTGTCAAGCCGACCTCTTCGCACTCAAACAACCATAACTTGAGCTACAGAGGTCCAAATGAGGCGGTTCCAGTTGCGTTGGAAATTTAACATCCGGGGCTTCGAAATGATATAAAATTTGCCATATTTTGCTTCGCGTTCAGGGGCGCGCACGCGCGCCGATTCTGCCATGGCCCACTAAGGTGAAATCGCCCCCAGCGATTTCTGAAGCACTTTGGGCCCAACCCAACTCATTTCTAATGCTATTTCATGCAGAATTCAAGCTTGGGCAAAGGGGGGAGAAATTGTTTGTAGCATTAGCATCATGTAGGTTAGTTTCTAGAGAGAGAAGCTCCCTCTTCTCTCTAGAATTAGGTTAGGGTTAGGTTAATCTCTCATAGATCCATGTTTAATTCCTTGCTTTCATCTTGTTTCTTCTACATTTTCATGCTCTAGTATTGTAACTCTCTTGCTCTCTCTTGTTAATTTCCCTTTTTACTCTCTTTTATGTTGATGAATACTTGTTGGATTTGGATCTCCTTTTAATGCAATTTAATATTTGATGTTCTTTTAATTGTTGATTTGAGTTGTGAATTTACTTTTCTTGTAATTGGTAGTTGTTAGATTTTATCATTCTTGCATATTTACCATGCTTTCTTTTTATGCCTTCCAAGTGTTTGATGAAATGCTTGGTTGGATTCTAGTGTAGATTTTTGTGCTCTTGGCTTGGGAAGGTAACTTAGGAACTCTTGAGTTACTAATGTCCAAGTGATTGATGATTGGGAGCCATTAACGCTAGATCTCACCAATTGATTAGGTGTAGAACTAGGACTTATGGACTTGGATTGACATAGCTCACTTGACTTTCCTCTACTATTAGTTAGGGGTTAACTTAGTGGGGTTGGTCCTTGCCAATTCTCATGTTGTGGTTAGTGATAAGGATAGAGATCCTTGACCACCTAACCTTGCCAAGACTTTTTAGTTGTTAGTTTATTTTCATTGCTATTTACATTCCATGTCTCTTATCCCAAAAACCCCAAATTATACTCCATAACCAATAATTGAGCACTTTATTGCAACTCCTTGTGAGACTACCCGGAGTCTTAATACTTCGGTTAATTCTTATTGGGGATTGTTAATTGTGACAACCTAAAAATTTAATTTGATGCGAGAGTTGTTTGTTGGGTTGGAGCTATGCTTACAACGAAGTTCTTATTTCTAGAAGAGAAATTCCTAACCGACAACAATTTTTGCTTATCAATATACCACCAAATAGTGGATCGAGGTATTATCCCAAAAGCCCGGCAACTCAAAGAAAGAACACGCGGCAACAAAACCCTTTATTGCGACTACCACCCAGGTTACAGGCACAGGACACAAGACTGTTTCGACCTTAAAGACGCCCTCGAACAAGCAATAAGAGACGGCAAGCTCCCAAAGTTCGACAAAATCATCAGAGAACCAAAACGCGCGGAAAGAGACAGGTTGCCAGAAAGAGAAGGATGCAACCAGAGAACGCAAAAACAACCCCCAGGGAAAGCCCAGAAGACGACCCGACTATAATAGTAAACGTTATCACAGGCAAAGACGTCGCAGGCAAGTCAAAATCAACACTAAAAAAGGACCTCAAAGTCCTTGCCGTCAGAAACCAAACACCAACCACCACTGCCGACCAAACGGTAACCTTCCTACCCGAGGACTGCCAAAACGGCACCTCGGCGGAAGACGCACCTTTCGTCATCTCGGCAAGAATCGGAACAGGACTAGTTCGAAGAATACTGGTGGACACCGGGGAAGACTCCAACATCCTCTTCCGAGGAGCCTTCGACAAACTCGGGCTCCGCAACGACAACCTCCAAACACACCGCAACGGCGTCACAGGACTCGGATACAACTTCCTCAAACCAGATGGTTCTATCACCCTCCCCCTCACCATAGGAACAAGCAACCAAAAGAAGACAATTCTATCCGAATTTGTGGTCCTAAAAGACTCCACCGCCTACAACATCATCCTCGAAAGGAAAATAATCAACGACTTCTCTGCCATCATCTTTACCAAATACCTCCTTATGAAATTCATAACGAAAGACGGCTCCATCGGTACTATCCACGGAGACCAGGAAGTCGCAGCAGAATGCGACAACACCAGCCTAGCTTTACGGAAGAAGTCTCGCGATGCGGCTGGGATATTCCTAGCCGACCTGGATGCCCGACAAGAGGGCCAGCCTAGGCCAGAACCAGAAGGCGATATGGAAAAACTACAAGTAGGGCAAACCAAAGACGAATACACTTTCATCAACAGGAACCTCCCGTACGACCTTAAAGAGGATCTTTCCCGATTCCTGAAACAGAACAGATACTTGTTCGCTTTCACACCAGCCGACATGCCCGGAGTAGACCCAGACCTAATGTCCCACCGGCTAACCGTAGACCCCAAAGCTAAACCAGTGGCACAAAGGAGACGAAAAATGTCCCCAGACCGAGCAGCCGACGTCAAAAGACAAGTAAAAGCCCTACTCGAAGCAAACTTCATCAGGGAACTACCCTACACGACATGGTTGGCAAATGTCGTACTAGTAAAGAAGTCCAATGGGAAATGGCGAATGTGCGTCGACTACACGGACCTCAACAGAGTCTGTCCAAAAGATGCCTTCCCCCTGCCAAACATCGACGGGTTGGTAGATGCCGCATCCGGCCATCGATACCTCAGCTTTATAGACGCATACTCCGGCTATAACCAAATACCTATGCACCAACCAGATGAGGAAAAAACAGCATTCATCACCCCCAACGGGACGTACTGCTACACAATCATGCCCTTCGGCCTGAAGAACGCCGGAGCCACCTACCAAAGGCTTGTCAACAAGATATTCTAGAACCTGTCCGGAACCAAACTAGAAGTCTACATAGACGACATGCTCGCCAAGACCGAATCCGGCGAGCAACTCATCAGCAACTTCACGCTCATAATGAACACCCTACGAAAGCATCAAATGCGACTCAACCCAACAAAATGCGCTTTCGGAATAGAGGCAGGAAAGTTCCTCGGCTTTATGATCACGCAACGTGGAGTCGAAGCTAACCTAGAGAAATGTTGTGCCGTCCTCGAGATGACAAGCCCAAAAAACCTTAACGACATCCAAAAGCTCACCGGCCGGCTCACCGCACTATCCCGCTTCCTCGGAGCATCGGCACAAAAAGCAACTCCCTTCTTCAAACTGATGAAGAAAGGAGCCCCCTTCAAATGGGAAGCAACATGCGAAGAGGCATTCTAACACTTCAAAAGAGTCCCAGCGGAACCGCCAGTTCTCACCAAACCACAAACAGGGGAGACCCTCTACCTATACCTCTCCATAACGGAAGAAGCGCTCGCAGCAGCACTCATCCGCGAAAATGAGAAAAAAGAACAAAAATCCATATATTTCATAAGCAAGGTCCTACAAGACACGGAAACTCGCTACTCACGACTAGAAAAGTTAGCCTTTGCGCTCCTCACGGCCTCCCAGCGCCTGCGACAATATTTTCAGACCCACCCCGTGACGGTTCGGACCGACCAAGAGGTTAAACAGGTACTACAAAAACCCGACCTAGCGGGAAGAATGCTAGCATGGTCCATCGAACTGTCTCAGTTCCAGATCAAGTTCAAACCCCGAAATACAATCAAAGCACAAGCCATGGCCGATTTTATCGTCGAGATGACGCCGGGAAACCCACCCCCGAGTCATGGAAGCTACACGTCGACGGCTCGTCAAACATCACTTCCGGAGGTGCCGGAGTCATACTCGAAAGTCAAAACGGGGTCATAATCGAACAGTCAGTACAATACGAGTTCCCAGTATCGAATAATCAAGCAAAATATGAGGCCCTCCTAGCAGGCCTAGCCCTAGCCAAGGACGTCGGAGCAAAAGTCCTGGAAGTAAACACCGATTCACAGGTAGTCAGTTCCCAAATCAACGGAGACTACCAAACGCGAGACCTCTTACTCCAACAATACCTCGCCAAGGTAAACGAATTGAAAGAAGGGTTCAATCGCGTAACCATACAGCACGTTCCCAGAGAACAAAATGCCAGAGTAGATCTCCTCTCCAAGCTAGCCAGCACCAAACCAGGACATGGCAACAAATCGTTAATTCAGGAAGTCGTTAAGTCACCGTCCATATCGACAACGACTAACGCTTATCTGACATTCTCCAGCCGAGGATCATGGACCTACCCTATCCTACAATACCTCCTCGACGGAACACTACCAGAAGACCCCAAAGAGGAAAAATGGATAAAAAGGGAAGCCGCCAATTACACAGTTGTCGCAGGACAACTATACAAACGCGGATTCTCGCAACCCCTGCTCAAATGCGTCGAACCCGGGGACACAGAGTACATACTCCGCGAAAACCATGAAGGTTGTTGCGGCCACCACATCGGAGGTAAAACCCTAGCCCAGAGAGTCATCCGGGCCGGTTACTTCTGGCCCACGGTTATCCGGGACTCCATGCAGTTAGTAAAAAACTACGATAAATGCCAAAGACACGCCAATATCCACCAGGCCGCCCCGCACCAGCTCAGCATCAAATCGGTAGAGCGGCCATTCGGCACCTGGGGGATCGACCTTGTCAGACCCTTTCCTACGGCACCCGGTCAACTCTGATATCTCATCGTCCCCATAGATTATTACACTAAGTGGATCGAGGCCGAGCCCCTGCCTCCATCACAGCAACCCAATGCCGAAAATTTCTCTGGCGACAGATCATCACCCGATTCGGGATCCCCGAGATCGTCATCTCGGACAACAGAACCCAATTCGCTGACAGAAAATTCAGAGAATTCTTAGAAGGACTACGTATATCCCACCGTTTCAGCTCGGTAGAACACCCCCAAACAAATGGACAGGTGAAATCCGTAAACAAAATAATCATCAAAGGACTCAAGAAATGGCTCGACGAAGCCAAAGGACTATGGGCCGACGAACTCGGATCGGTCCTATGGTCATACCGAACAACCCCCCAAACGACCATGGGGGAAACTCCTTTCCGATTAACATACGGTGTGGAGGCCGTCATCCCAGTGGAGATAGGAGACCCAAGCGCAAGGAAAACGGTCGGAGGTAACGACGAGGAAGCAGAACGAGACCTCATCGACGAAGAAAGAAACATAGCCCATGTCAGAGAGCTAGCCCTAAAACAAAGAATCAGCTTAAGGTACAACCACGGCATTATCAAACGAGAATTCGCACCCGACAACCTCGTCCTACGGCGAAATGACATCGGAACTTCGACCCCAGGGGAAGGGAAACTCACCCCCAATTGGGAAGGACCATACAGAATCAAATCCACAATCGGAAAGGGAGCATACAAGCTCGAACAACTTAACGGCGACGAAATTCTGAGGACATGGAACGCCGCCAACTTACGACACTACTACACTTAGATTGACCACCTTAGGTCCTCCCTTGTCTTTCTAATTTTATTTTTTATCAGATTTTACTCATTTCCTTTCTTTACTACATTTGTTTTCCCCTTTTATAATTTAAAGTATTAAGCACGGGTACTCTTTCCCGACATAACGGAGGGTTTTAACGAGGCCCAAATAAAATTCCACTATGTTCTACCATTTCCCCTTCTACCTCCCAAAACGGAATAGAGACACGGCCACAACACTGAGAATTGATCACCCTCGGGGCCTAACAAACGGATATCCCCAAACACTAGCGGCCTACTGATAAACCCCAATTTTGTGGTTTATCTTGTGCTCATTTTGGGGGATTTTATCACCTTTTCTCACATTTATTCAATGAAATAGCATGGTTTTGTATTTCTCCCTTGATTTGTACTTAAATGTGAAAACATGCTTTTTAGGCCCTAAAATTGATGATTTTAATTCACTATTAATTCCATTTGATGCCTTGATATATTTTTTGAGTAATTTCATGTTCATAAGGCAAGTATCGGATGAAAAAAGTGAGGAGAAAAACATGTAAAGTGGGAGAACTCATGAAGAAATGAAGGAACCGTAAAGCTGTCAAGCCCGACCTCTTCGCACTCAAACGACCATAACTTGAGCTACAGAGGTCTAAATGAGGCGGTTCCAGTTGCGTTGGAAAGCTAACATCCGGGGCTTTGAAATGATATAAATTTTGCCATATGTTTCTTCGCGTTCAGGGGCACGCACGCGCACTTTGCGCGCGCGCGCCGATGCTGTCCGTGGCCCACATTATTGAAATCGCCCCCAGCGATTTTGCAGCTCATTTTGGGCCCAATCCAACCCATTTCTGATGCTATTGAACCTAAGGATTGAGGGGGAATGAACCAAGTAGTCATAGTTTAGTTTTCATCATGTTTTAGGGTAGAATTCTAGAGAGAGAAGCTCTCTCTTCTCTCTAGAATTTAGGGTAGTTTAGGTTTAATTTTCTTAAATCCAACTTTTAATTCTTGTTTTGATTTAGTTTCTCCTTTTAATTTCTTGTTATTACATCTCTACTCTTCTAGTTTTTACTTGTTCATTTCTTTCATTTTGTTGTTTTTATGTTCATGAACCTTGTTGGATTTGGATCATTTCTTTTAATGCAATTTTATGTTTGATGTTCTTTTAGTGTTAATTTGAATTGTTGATTTACTTTTCTTGCAATTGGTAGTTGGTAGATTTTACTATTCCTTGCTCATTTATTATGCTTTCTTTTTATGCCTTCCAAGTGTTTGATAAAATGCTTGGAAGGATGTTAGAGTAGATTTTGAGCATTCTTGGCTTGGAAAGAGTAATTGGGTAATCTTGAGTCATGTAAAACCCAACTCATGTTGGTGATCTAGAGTTGTTAGCTAGTATTGTTTCCATTGACGCTAATCTTTTGCTAATTTAATTAGTGAGTTGATTAGGACTTATGGAATATTGTTTCCATTAACGCTAATCTTTTGCTAGTTTAATTAGTAAGTTGGTTAGGACTTTTGGATTGAGATTAGCTAGTCTCATTAGACTTTCTCCCTATTTGTTGGAGTTGACGTAATGAGATAAATTCTTATTTCTATTTGTGACATGATTAATTAGTCTTGTTTGACATTCTCCCGATATGTGAGTTAACTAAATAAGATGAATTAATC